>NC_069124.1:25660154-25960988 GCF_026914265.1 Mya arenaria | reverse complement strand
GTAACTGAAGCGATTATCTCTTTGTGCTTGTGTGCGAGTGCAAGGGCATGGCTCACGAATATATCGACGAGCATATGATAGCATACTTTGAGCTGAGCTATCATAATACCAGTCCAGACAAAGTGCGTTGGCACGTACTACAGGACTAGTGTGGTAACTAACTGGGTATCGCCATCGTCCATTTAAACCTAAAAGGAAACAACTATACAAATACATAGAACAAAAGGACTGGTATGTATTATACGATGGGTTTTTCGTGTTTAAATACATGGAGCCCATTTTATTAACGAGCGTACGATAAAGAGTCGAAAGGTCATTAATTTTAGTAAACCATTGAAGTGTCACGAATCAAATTAAATATGTTGCTTGCTTAATAAAAAACACTAAACAAAAAACTGACAAATAAGGTATTAAGTTCCGCAATAGTAATTACAACACCATGTATAAGAATTATACTAGAAGACTACTATAAGAGTTAAAAGCAATGTTACCAACATTTTTCACAAATACACTGTTAAGATGCACATTAATAAGCCCTAACAGACACTTAAAGAGGGTCACACAATGTCAACAATCAACAAATTCAAACTTCACATACTTAGAAATTAATTCATTATTAAATGCTGGGGTTGCCGCCTGAGAATAATCATTGAAACAGGATTACACTTGAAATCAACATCACATTTGTCCGAACGTGTATCAAAGAAACAGTTTAATGTACCACTAAGTTAAACTTACCCACATTACTGCCTTTGTTGACCCTTGTGTAGCTGTATTTTGAATACTTAATACTGCCCGACAACGTAGACGTCGAATATCCGACGATGACATTTCGTCCACCAGACGAACGCCATGTAAAGTTCCGTTGATCATAGTTGAACAGTACATACGTATACGATCTGTTTGTGGCGATGGCTACTTGGAAATCAGCACTCTGAGGGAAAATATCAAAGCAATCATAAAATGTTTCATGATTTTCAGCTTCATAAAAGTTGGAATAAACTTTACAACGAAAAATGCGGGAGAAGTCCAGCTAAGATCAAGGGACTCATTTACAGCGTTGTTGTTGTTAACAAATATGATTTAAACTTTGTTAAAATTTAGCTCTTTTACTTACTTTTTATAAACAAAGACTTAACAGCAACCGATTTTTAAAAAAAAAAAAATTCTAGACTAAAATAATTTAATTTTCAATAGAGTTACTAACGCTTTCGGGCAAAAATGAGCAGCTGGCTTTATAAATATAAAGTAATAATAATAATAATAATTCCTTTTAATTATATAGACACAGCTTTTAGTTTTACTATTGTCACGATCGGTCAAAACAAATTGTCGATGTCTTTTAAAACGTGAATGAGTCCCTTGAAAGGCGCAAGGCCAAACAGAAACATAACGAAATACATACAACGGCACATACCGTCCATTGCTATAAAAGACGTTTACCTCATATTTTACGTTTGAAGAATATGGGTAGGGCACTGCCTTCTTCCATGTCGCAACCAAACAAAATCTATGAAAAGGTTATGAGATTAAAACACTGTTCATAAAAACCCCAAAACAAATACAAATTGATAGAAAAAGGGTTGTCCAGGTTATTCGAGAAAAAAAATCAAAATAAACAACTTGTGTTCAAAATGTTCATAAAATGGAACAAATAAAGTTCAGTGCAATCTACATAAATGATTAAACATGTTTACAAGATAACAAGTCCAATCTCTCAGACAGTGACATCTACCTCAAATATTTCAGCTCCGAATGTTCCTGTCAAATCATAGTGTTATCGCATTGTGAAATTAAACCTTTTTTGAAAATGTCGGCTTTTGAATGTCAAAAGCACAGAATTGTGTTTTCATGGATACCGAAATTTAAACCTAGCATTTGATATATACATCAATGAGAACTGCATTGAACTTAAATTGTACCAATTAACAAATATTATGAACACAATTTATATTTCCATGTAAACATTTCGCGAACGTCCACAATATCCGGAAATAAAACTGACTTAGCACAACTTATCTCTAAAATATAAAGGTACTTTATATTAAGCAGTCATGGCGTGATTGGCAAATTTATTTTACATCAAACGAAAACAAGAAGGTCGTTAACTGTAATCAGTCATTGACATAAGAATATAAATAGAAAAGTATCGCTTATTTTATTTTTAAAACTATCCTTTGTAAAAGTTTAACTAAAACAACAACATACCGTGGTTTGAAATGATCATCTGAAAACGCGTTTTCAAAATATTGCTGAATGGTATATCTGTTAGTGGTTGAGTAAACGGTTAATCCTGATTCTCCATACACACCGCCGGTTTCGATGTCTGCCCACAAAGGAGCGATTATTGGATACCTCACATTCTTCCAAGAGCTAGAAGATGTTATTGGATTCCTTAAACTGATTCTACGGCCAAGTGATATGTAACCGTTCATGCTCACCTGTTAACATCAATCATAATATTGGCAGTTTGTTGTTCATTTACTTAACACAAAATAAGATACTCATTTTAGAACCGAGATAGTGTGAATTGTACAGTGAGGAAATATAAAGGTCGTTTTTCTTATTTCATTCAAGACATTAATCCAAATACCAATCAGTCACTTACGTAAGCATAGTTATGACGTTTGCCAAAATAATCTAGTCCACCACTAATATAGAAGGCACCATAAACCGTATCGTCACCTCTGTATAAGTAGTTAGTAGCGGAGGAGGGCAGGTCAAGTAAGACTCTCTCTAAATCAACAACGGTGGAACGTTTATAGAGGGTTTAGGTAAATTGATTATATCTTCTTTAATTTATTGTCGCCTTTTTCATGTTTTCATGAGAAAGTACCTGTAGTCATGTGGAAGAAGTCCAATTATCGGAAAAAAAACGTAATTTAACGCAGTCCTTTTTAAATGGTTTGAATTTTTAATATTTCTCCCGTATTTACTGCATTCGGAGCACCTCGGAAACAAACACGGGTGCATATGGATAAAACAATGTCAAAACTTTTACCATTTACGCTGCAAGAAGATCGCGTTGTAAATTCAATTCAGCCGTTTAGCCTAAGAACTTTACACTTAGGAATCTTAATGGTTTATTCAATAATACACTTCACTGGGAATCAATTTGAACCTAGAAATAAATTACATGTAATCAAATACAATTAAAAAAGAATATTAGAACTCGTTTTAAATATTTATATGAATAACTACAGAAACAAACTCAGCAAGTTTAAACATAAACCCCTTTTAATGGAACAGAGTAAACGCCAAAGACATAGAACACAAATACAAAAAATCACAAACAAAAAAACATGGAACAACAGCACAAAACTCCACAAACAACACAGTGCGTATATCAAGGAATATTAGATACCGCCTTGGAACTTTACTTTACTGGGGTTTATACCAGCTTGCGTGCACAACCTCACTCTCATCCCAACAATGCAAAATAAAATAAAAACCTAAAGTGTAAATCCTATCAAAGTATGCATAAGCTTGAGGAAACTTAACAATAAAACAAATGATAATAAACTATAAAGTAAACCCCAAGTACTTCAATGATTAGGGATCCCAACTATATATGCAGACGAAGGAATATAATTCAGAGTACCTAATGCAAAAAACTTTTAAAGATTCGATGCAGTTATTGTTTGAAACTATGAACATCACACACAGCCTGCCTTAGTGAAAGGTTTAAAACTGTGCAATCATTTTTATAATAAAAAGCATCATTGTACTGAAACTGGAAACAAACAAAAAAAAGCATGACATATATTTGCTAAACTTTTCTTCCAAATAATTACCTAAGTAAAAATTTTCAAAGAAAGAGCAAACAACTTTTTACTGACACTGTTTAATTCAGGTTCAGACAGGATCCTAGTAATTACCGTCCGATTTCAGTACTGCCAAAAGTTTTAAAATTAATCACAAATTCTATCCCATTCGAATTATCATAATGTTACAAAACATCCGGGTTTATGGAAAAGCATTTGTGAAGTACTGCTTTAATCAGTTTAATAGACGCAAGTGTTAAAGATGTTGACCGTGGAAAGCTCGTTGGTGCGTAATTTCTAGAACTAAGAAAAACCTTTGATTTAGTAGACCATGAGATTCTTTGGATACCACAGATAATTTACGGAAATGTCCCTACAGCTCATTAAATCGTATCCGACTAACAGAAAACAGTATGTAAAAACTAGAAGTATACAATCTGACCTGCTGCCTATATAAGCAGGCGTGCATAAGGGGTCAATATTGGGATCAATGTTTGTTCCTATTATATATTAATGGTATAGCATTTTAAAATAACAAAATGAATATCAATTGACTTGCTGATGGTTCAACCTTGCACGAACCAGGTATTTATCTATCTAGCATTGAATTTCAACTTCAAAGTAATCTAAACTTCGTCGTTAATTGGTGCAAAATTAATGACATGTCTTTACATCCTACTAAATTAAAAAGAGCATGGTTAAAGGCAAACACTATAAGACAAAGCAAGCTGCTAATTCCGCTTCTGAAGAATATCATGTTTATCCCTCAAATATGAGATGAAACCTTTATTTACAATGCGTATATACTTCCAATATTTGACTATCGTTTTCATATTTTGGTAGAGACAACTATTGTTGCATAAATAAAGTAAATACCCTGCAATGAAGGATTGCACAAAATATTCTTTAACAAACCAAGCGATCGCTGTGTAATTCTTGTACATGTATATACAACGCGCAATGGAATGGAACCTTGTTTAATGAAAATACCACAAACTAATTATTTTAAGGATTCATCTTCTTACTACAAAATGGGAAGAGGTTTACAAATACAAAACGCATCTTTTAAGTACTAAATAGCAGCAACAAAGCATTTTTTGAAATAAATAATTGTTTAATCAAACTGGAATGCCCCTGTATATCAGCAAGTCTTCATAATTATGCAAAATGGTTCACTAGGGATGTGTTTCTCAATTTAAAATATTCCAATATGTATTCGAATATGCTATTACAACTTACGTGTACATGTTTTCCCGTCGCCAATATATCCCGAATGACAGAAGCAGTTAAAACTGCCAGGTGTGTTCGAGCACATTGCATTGGTGTCACATGATGAAGACGTTGAACATTCGTTAACATCTAAAAGTTTAAATGCAAAAGAAAACCATATCAAAACTGAATTAAAAATCTATGTTGCATTATGCAATAATGATATACACGTGAACAATGTTTACATATGTACTTGCCTTTTTTTATTTTATAAAGAAATCCTGTAACTATGTAGGAAAATCCTTTAGAAATATTTGAATATATCATATTGCATGTTTAAGATGTTTTTTACTTCGTGTGTGGATATGAATACGTTTTATATTTATTGATATTTTGTAACTGGCTAAGGTCACAAAAGTGAAATTCATATAACGAAGTTCATATTCGAGTTATCAAGTTCACATTCATATATACTCATATAACCAAGTTCACACACATATATACTCATATTGACAAGTTCACACTCATATAAACGCATATAACCAAGTCCATACTAACATTACCAATTTTACACACATATTAACTCATATTACTAAGTTCACACTCATATACTATAATACTACCAGGTTCAGACTCTTATAACTTCTTTCGCACTAGCATTATCAAGTTCACACTCTTACACACTAATATAACCAAGTTAACACTCATATACACTTATGTTATCAAGTTCACACTCATGTTACCAAGTTCCATTCGTATAACGAATTTCACACTCGTTATACCAAATTCACACTCGTATTACCAAATCATTCTTATACACTCAATGTACACTGTTAACACGCATACACACTCGTTTTACCAAGTTCACACTTGTGTTTCAAAGTTATCACTCATATTTCAAAGTTCACACTCCTTTTATCAAATTCGCACTCATATACACTCATATTACAAAGTTCACACTCATATTACCATTTTCACAATTGGTCCCATTCCATCCTGCAGAACAAATACAGCGAAAGGTTCCTATGAGATTGTAACATAAACCCCGATTCTCACAAAAATTAGATGATGAACATTCATTTATGTCTGAAAATAAATGTCAATAAATTTTAACAATAAATGCCTAACTAAAAGTAGTATTTAGGACATAAGAGTTATATCCCTTGAATATTTTGTGAATACAGAGGTGGTATTAAATATGCCACTTAAGTCAATTTTATGGCCATGCATCATTGACTTCATTCACCCTACTGGTCAGTTATAAGTAACAAGTAATCTGATTGGCTCCGTCATTCTAAGATCTACATAAGCCCAATACTGAATAACAGCCCACTTTTCTGAAGCACACGACACATGTTTCAGATGAATAGTAACTGGAAAGAATTAACGTCTTCCCGTAAAGGCGGGGTGTGACATGTAATGGTCCGGCTGAGATCAAAATCAAAAATTGGTTTGAGGGAATGAAACAAATCGTGTTCGAATGGTCACGTAAATGTCTTGATATGTTCATTATTGCAAAAATAATATGTAAGCAAATTTGTAACCAGAGAGTATATTTAAGTGTTTATTTCAATATCCTATTTTTAAATATTTGAAAGGATATCATCACAAAGCCACTAGGAATTCTTTTATTGCATAGTCTATATCATTTGAAACAAAAACAACACATACATCTTGTCGATAGATTGTTACGGTAGGATGCAATAATTACAAATACTATTTTGTTAAATGTATTGAACTCCTAAATGCATCAATACATGTAGCAAAAAATATTTTTACCAAAAGTATGTACAACAAAACTCTATGGATACGTAAATGTGAAACGTTTAAATGTTTGGCCACCCCCTATCTACTTTTTAATGGCGAAGGCACTTAAAAGAAAAGGCGTAAACTCCGCGTACTTACCAGTTTTACAATTGCTCCCAGTCCATCCAGTGGCACAAACACATCTGTAACTGCCAGGCAGATTTTGACATACATTGTCTTCTCCACATACAGACTGAGTACCACATTCGTTGATGTCTTAGGGTGTGAAATAGTAGGATAAACATGTATGGTTTAGTAGAAGTAGTATGCGCAGTTTAGATGTATACAGTTGCAGTCGAAGAAAAAAAACCGTATTAATACATATGTTACTATACATAGTAAAATATTTTAATAGGGATTCCGCGAATATTTGCATGTCTCAGCGATTATCAGATTTGCGACTCGGGCCAATTATCGAATATCTTATTACGGCCGTGGAACGTTTACGTCTTGGGCCATTATGAGTCACTTGGGCCATATATCACTCAACAATCCGGCTATGCCGTGCATTTACCTAATAAAGTAGTGCTGAGAGGACTCAATGATAGAGTATAGCTTGTATGTGTCACATGACAGATACGTTGAATATTAAAGTAATCATGTACCTTGACTGCAGTTCTGTCCGCTCCATCCTTGAGGGCAGTTGCAACTGTAGAAACCGTCTAGGTTCTCACAAGTCCCTCCATTATGACAAGGAGCCAATGTGATACATTCGTCAATATCTGTGTTACATGTACAACACTTAATTGGTAAATCACATTTACAATTGTCTATTATGTCAACTATCCTAAATATGATTACATGCACGTTATATAAGACAGTTTATCTATATTAGACAAGTTTTGAAATAATGGACTGATAGTATTTACATTTTCTTAAGTGGCGTTGTTTAAGAATTGTAAAATCTACAATATCAAAACAGGTGAATTTCGGACTCAACATGATAACAAAAAGGGAAAAGACAATCCTTCGAGGCAAAAATTTCATATCGATCCGTTTCAACTCGAATTGGAGCTACTCCACTTCTAAACTTTCTTCACGCTAACCTATGTTATGAAGGCATCGTCAGGTTGCAATAGTTTTCAAAAAATATAGCTAGTTTTATATTTGCAATAGTGTTTTTTTCTAACTTATGTTTGCCCCTTCCTCTTAATCCTTTAGATCTATTTATTGAGTCATGCTAATCACTAATATAACTGTATGTCATGTTATCACATATCTGGCTTACAACATGTGGATTTAGGTATATTGATATTTAAATTGTTATATTTATCTAAATAAAATTCAAGATTTTGTCTGTTACATACAAACACCACGATTTATATGTTCTACTAGCTTTGCTGTTTTTGCCTAGAGAGCTAATCGCTTATATACACGAGATACAGGTGTATAACACAACATAAACAAGAATGCAACTACACATTTCCACTGACGGAAAATTTGGGCTATGCATGCAATTACACATGACACATGATTAGTAGGTGTAAACTTCCCGTCGCAAAGAAATAAACACACAACACTGTTTTGAACGGCGTTGATGAATGCAAACGATTTTACGACCGAGATAAATGCACCGTTACTTATAACCAAACAATTGAGTGATATAACCTTGTGGGAGACCATTAAACACATCAAACCAGTTTGTGCAAATAAATTAAACCCGAGCACAAGAACCAAATAGCCTTTCCCAAAATTCATCCATATAAATGAAATCGTAAGCTTTCTTAAAATCAAAGATGTCTGCAAATGTAGATATATTCCGAGAAGTAAGACTAGAAATTACCGATTTTTCGAAAACCGCATGGCTCGTACTTTATGTTATTTATTGTTAATATGATCATACTAAGTTATGAACTATTGATATGTAAAAAACCGTTACAATGAAACCTTACAAACCACATTGACTGTAGTTCAGATTAGATGGTTAACATACATAAATGATACATACGCGACATCTCTCAAATCGAATTGTGTAGAAACAAAGGTTGTACCTTGACTGCAGTTTTGTCCGCTCCATCCTTGAACGCAATTACATCTGTAGAACCCGTCCAGGTTTTCACATGTCCCACCGTTATAACAAGGAGCCAGTGTGGTACACTCGTCAATATCTGTGTAACATGTTCAGCAATAGTTTGGTCAATCATACACACAATATTTAAACGTTTTATATTATGGACAGCTCGATTTGGGTTAAAGCTAAATATTGTACCTTGGCTGCAGTTTTGTCCGTTCCATCCATTAGGGCAGTTGCATCTGTAGTAACCGTCCAGGTTTTCACACGTCCCATCGTTATAACAAGGAGCCAGTGTGGTACACTCGTCAATATCTGTGTTACATGTTCAGCAATAGTTTGGTAAATCATACACACAATATTTAAACGTTTTATATTATGGACAGCTCGATTTGACTTAAGCAAATTATTGTACCTTGGCTGCAGTTTTGTCCGTTCCATCCATTAGGGCAGTTGCATCTGTAGTACCCGTCCAGGTTTTCACACGTCCCATCGTTATAACAAGGAGCCATTGTGGCACACTCGTCAATATCTGTGTTACATGTTCAGCGACAATTTGGTAAATCAGCCATACATTTTTTTAATATGAGTTAGTTGTATATTAAAGATTTATAAACATTAGCCAAATGATACTTGTACAGGATTTTGTTTGTTAACACACGCACGCACGTACGCACACACACACACACACACACCCACCAATTATTCAAAAGAAAAGAATAAGTTATGTACTAAAGACATGCAAAAATATTCTCGAAGTCGTTCAAATGCTATGTATTCTATATAGTCAGGCATATTGAGCACATTTTTAAAAGTATACGGTAAATATGACTTACTTAAATATTACGGACAACTCTAAAATCGAAATGTGTTTAAACAAAATATTGTACCTTGACTGCAGTTTTCTCCTCTCCATCCTTGAGGGCAGTTGCATATGTAGGAACCATCCAGGTTGACACATGTTCCTCCGTTAAAACAAGGGTCCAGTGTGATACACTCGTCAATATCTGTGAAACATGTACAGCAATTATCAATAATGTCAGTAAGTTATATACTAAGGACTTCCGAACATTACCCGTTAAATGACACTTCACGAGTACCTTGACTACAGTTCTGTCCGCTCCATCCTTGAGGGCAAATGCAACTGTAGGAACCGTTTAGGTTTTCACATGTCCCGTTGAACTTACATGATGACAGTGTGACACACTCGTCAATATCTGATTCAAATGTAAAACAATTATTTGATAATACACACAAACACACACACAATAACTGTGTTAAATATCAGTATGTTCTAAAATTACCTTCACATTGAATCATAACGAAATTAAAAGTAAAGTAGTATTTATCCTATTGTAGGAGTCAGACATAATAAGCACACGTTTTAGGAGTAGAGGGTAAATATGACTCATGATATAGTATGGACGACTCTAAATCAGTTTAAGTTAAAGCAAAAGATTGTACCTTGACGACAGTTTTGTCCGCTCCATCCATCAGGGCAGTTGCATCTGTAGTTACCGTCCAGGTTTTCACACGTCCCACCGTTATAACAAGGAGCCATTGTGGTACACTCATCAATATCTGTGGTAATGCGAAGCAACAACTTGGTAAATCAAACATACCAATTACTTTAGATACGCGTTATGAACTAAAGTCCTAAACACATCACCCCGTCAAATTAAACTTAAAGGGACTAGACACCAGATAGTACAAAGGTTATAAATTAATTAAACACAATGGTAAGAAAAAAATGTCGAAAAGTTACAAAAACTTGATACATGTTCCGAGGAAATACTGTATTTGCCGATTTCCGGACCAACCGGTGCCTAGTCCCTGCATGGTGACAGTGTGACACACTCGTCAGTATATGACTTATTATTTATTATAGACAACTCTAGATCTAAAAGCAAATAATAATACCTTGGCTGCAGTTTTCACCGCTCCATCCATTAGGGCAGTTGCATCTGTAGTAACCGTCCAGGTTTTCACAAGTTCCTCCGTTATAACAAGGAGCCAGTGTGGAACACTCGTCAATATCTGTGTAACATGCGAAGCAACAATTTGGTACATCATATACACCAATTAATTTAAGTATGCGTGCGTTATAAAATAAAGACCTATAAACATAACCCCGTCAAATACAAGGGACTTGAAAACCGATGATACAATAGTAAGAAAAATATAAAATTGTCAAACACTTACTTAAAGTTGATATTTCTATGTACAACGCATTGAATCTTTCTTATGGATGTATCACGAAGCTTACGACAAATGCATCTTTCGCATTTTACAACGTTAATCCAAGAAATTGTTATAATAAAGTTGATGTATTTATCCGTATTCATCAGGTGAATTTACACTGTAATGCTAAATACACTTACTTCATGGCTTCACGGGGAATCGGGGAAACTTATTGTTGCATTAATTATTTTAATAATGTAAAAATAGGTATTATCGGCCTCATACTAGCTGAAACTGACCATCTTGGGCTTATTTTGATGAAATACTGTAATTGCCGATTTCCAGCCCATCTGGTGGCTAGTCCCTAGGACGAAATACCTTGACTACAGTTCTGTCCGCTCCATCCTTGAGGGCAAATGCAACTGTAGGAACCGTTTAGGTTTTCACATGTCCCGTTGTTCATACATGGTGATAGTGTGACACACTCGTCAATATCTGTTTAAAGTGTACAGCAACTATATGACAATACACACACAATAACAACTATCTTACATTTTAGTTAGTTAAAAAAATACATATTAAAGTCCTTCACATTAAAACTTGAAAAAATAGTATTTATAACACTAGTATTTAGTAGCTGTCAGGCGTAGTAAGTACATTATGGAGTTAAGGGTTAACATGACTTAATTTTACATAATGGACAATTAAAAACCAATTTGAGTTCAAGTAAAAGGTTGTACCTTGGTTGCAGTTTTGTCCGTTCCATCCATAAGGGCAGTTGCATCTGTAGTAACCGTCCAGGTTTTCACACGTCCCATCGTTATAACAAGGAGCAAGTGCGGTACATACGTCAATATCTGTGTTACATGTTTAGCAACAATTTGGTAAATCAAACATACCAATTACTTAAGATATGCGTTAACTATAAACTAAAGAGCGATAAACATTACCCCTTCAAATAAAACTTAAAGGGGCTTGACACAAGATGATACAAAAGTTAGAAATTAATCACATTTTCAAAACTTCCTTAAAATTGATATCGTTGCGTACAACTCATTTAATCTTTCTTATGGATGTATCACGACGCTTACGACACGTGCATCTTTCGCTTTTTACCACGTAAATCCCAGTAATTTTAATAATAGTGTCGGTATATTTACCTGTATTATTTGAAATTATAATGCTAAATACACACACTTCATTGCTTGGTATGACTTTTAAGGTCTTCGGAAAAAAATCATTGCGCGCTTTTTAAACTTGGAAAGCATTATTCGCTATTTCAAATCGGGGAAACTCAGCTGACACAGCGATATTATGGTTGCGTTTATTTTTCTAATAATGTAAATCGAAGTAATATCGGCATCATACTAGCTGATATTGACAATAATGGGCTTGTTTTTGAGGAAATACTGTATTTTCCGATTTCCGGACCATCTGGTGGCAAGTCCCTAGGACGAAATACCTTGACTACAGTTTTGTCCGCTCCATCCTTGAGGGCAAATGCAATTGTAGGAACCGTTTAGGTTTTCACATGTCCCGTTGTTCATACATGGTGATAGTGTGACACACTCGTCAATATCTGTTTAAAGTGTACAGCGACTATATGACAATACACACACAATAACAACTATCTTAAATATAAGTAAGTTCTAAAATTACCTATAAAAGTAATTCACATGGAAACATTACGAATTTCGTAGTATATATCGTATAATTCTTTATGGTAGGAGTCAGGTATAATCAACACATTTTAAGGAGTAGAAGGTAAGTATGACTTATTATATATTATTGACAACTCTTAATCGATTTGACTTAAGGTAAATTATTGTACCTTGGCTGCAGTTTTGTCCGCTCCATCCATTAGGACAGTTGCATCTGTAGTAACCGTCCAGGTTTTCACACGTCCCATCGTTATAACAAGGAGCAAGTGCGGTACACACGTCAATATCTGTGTTACATGTTTAGCAACAATTTGGTAAATCAAACATACCAATTACTTAAGATATGCGTTAATTATAAACTAAAGACCTATAAACATTACCCTTCAAATAAAACTTAAAGGGACTAGACACCAGATGATACAAAAGTTAGACATTAATCACATTTTCAAAACTTCCTTAAAATTGTTATCGTTGTGTACAACTCATTGAATCTTTCCTATGGATGTATCACGACGCTTACGACACGTGCATCTTTCGCTTTTTTCCACGTAAATCCCAGTAAATTTAATAAAAGTATCGGTATATTTACCTGTATCATTTCAATTTCTAATGCTAAATACACACACTTCATTGCTTGGTATGACTTTCAAGGTGTTTGGGAAAAAAACATTGAGTGCTTTTTAAAATGGGAATGAATTATTCGCTATTTTAAATCGGGAAAACTCAGCCGAGACAGCGATATTATAGTTGCGTTTATTGTTTTAATAATGTGAATCGAAGTAGTATCGGCCTCATACTAGCTGACATTGACAATAATAGGCTTGTTTTTGAGGAAATACTGTATTTTCCGATTTCCAGCCCATCTGGTGGCTAGTGCCTAGGACGAAATACCTTGACTACAGTTCTGTCCGCTCCATCCTTGAGGGCAAATGCAACTGTAGGAACCGTTTAGGTTTTCACATGTCCCGTTGTTCATACATGGTGATAGTGTGACACACTCGTCAATATCTGTTTAAAGTGTAAAGCAACTATATGACAATACACACACAATAACAACTATCTAAATATAAGTAAGTTCTAAAATTACCTATAAAAGTAATTCACATGGAAACATAACGAATTTCGTAGTATAAATTGTATAATTCTTTATGGTAGGAGTCAGGTATAATCAACACATGTTTAGGAGTAGAAGGTAAGTATGACTTATTAAATACTATTGACAACTCTAAATCGATTTGACTTAAGGTAAATTATTGTACCTTGGCTGCAGTTTTGTCCGCTCCATCCATAAGGGCAGTTGCATCTGTAGTAACCGTCCAGGTTTTCACACGTCCCATCGTTATAACAAGGAGCAAGTGCGGTACACACGTCAATATCTGTGTTACATGTTTAGCAACAATTTGGTTAATCAAACATACCAATTACTTAAGATATGCGTTAATTATAAACTAAACACCTATAAACATTACCCCTTCAAATTAAACTCAAACGGACTAGACACCAGATGATACAAAAGTTAGAAATTAATCACATTTTCAAAACTTATTTAAAATGGATATCGTTGTGTACAACGCGTCGAATCTTTCTTACGATAGCGTTTATTCTTTTAATAATGTTAATCGAAGTAGTATCGGCCTCATACTAGCTGACACTGACAATTATAGGAAATTTAAGGAAATACTGTATTTGCCGATTTGGAGACCATCAAGTATAAGTATCTGTAAATCAATCAGTAAGATAACGTTGTTTCTAAACTATGGTTGATTAGGGGTTTTCACACACGTTTTCAAAAGCTTTACAAACAATGTTGATAAACTTGCTGTTGCTTGGATTATTCGGCCTCAAAACATCATTCTCGCCCATTTACGTTTTTGAAAGATTAAAATATGATATCAATACTGTTTATGAAATTCTTGTATCTTTTCCTCCCATTAGATAGTGGAATTCGTCCCTATCTTCATGAAGACTACATAATTTACAGTTTTCGATCATTTCTTTCTCTCTATATATATACCAAGTCATCGATATTTTTTTGGGAGATGATTATTAAAAAATCAAAAGTTTACAAGATCTTCAACAAGGTTTTCAGTAAAGTTGTCGTAAAGGTCTTCAAATTTAAATTCAGTTTTATAAATTCTGTAATTGTTACGTTTTAGGAGGTTGTTTATTTCACCGGCATTAAGTAGAAAAGGCGCGACCAATTGTCAAATATCTTTAACTGGCAGACTGAAGGTAAATACTGATATATTGTCTTAACATTAAAGATAAAAAGTATGACATGGACTGACTGTATTTGTTATTTCGGCAACATTGTTTTTTTTTTTCTTTATAAATTTAGTTAATTTACTATCGAAGAATCCGTTTATCGGACTACATTTTCTGGCCCAAGTTTTATTACAACTTCTTAAAAGCATGCTTATGAAAAATGAGCATATAAATTATTTGAAAACATTCGATAATGATTATTGACGATGTCATTTAATTTTATGATGTTTAACAAACACATATCATTGACAAGTGGTTCTATAAAAATGTCAGATGGTTTTCAAAATACATGTGTTTGGTTAAAAAAAGAATTAACAACTAGACTCTGGCATATTTATTCAGTGATGTAAATTAATTCCGGTGATCTTCAAGACTAAAAATGCAACTTGTACCGGGTACTTAAAGTAATACTCATAAATAAAAAAAATCTGTATACACAATCTCTCCTTTTACAAGTATGTTAACTCCTTTTAAACAAACATAATATAAAGTTATAAATGGTTTGAATGTCATTTTAAATCTCCTTATACATAAATTAATTCTAAAGAGAAAACACATTTGATGTTTTGCTATTTTAAAGAGTAATAACGAAATCTTCATCCGTCAGAGGATGTCTTCTAAATCAAATTCTCTCACTCAGCCATGTGATTGGTTGACTGATTCGGACATAAGTTCCGGTCTATATGACTCAGTGAAAGATTGCAGTCTGATTCGAGTGGGAGGGTGTTATAATACAGTGTTTCAAATTGCATTCAACCAGTTGTAATGTATAAAATAGGGGTGTTCCATTACAGTTAAACCACCCGCGAATCTTGCGATTGAAATTATTCACTTGCGTTTAATCGTTCGCGCATACTAAAGTTCGTTCAATTCGTAATATCCTACTTGGAAAAGAAAAACAAATAACCGGCTTCAATCTTCTAAAAAATTCAAAGTTTCAATTATCAGATTCATATGTTCATAATCAAGCAAACAAAAGCAAATTTCAAATACATCATATTCTCTTCCAAATACCAACAGCCATTATTGTCAACTCGCAAAGGCCAACAACCATCATCGCCAACTCGCAATGACCAACAATCATCATCGCCAACTCGCAAAGGCAAACAACCATCATCGCCAACTCTCAAGGACCAACAGCAATCATTGAATACTCGCATTCTCGTCTAGAAATCTGCTTCTCCTACTGCGTCGGAACGGGCTGTTCCGACGCATAAAACAACTCTATGAATTTAGTTAAACATTAGCAGCAGCTAAACTATCTCGTCTTTAAGGACAGGCAGAACTACATGACGACTCCTATCACTACTGTTTGCAAATAAAATAAGCATTTAAGGTGTTTAAATTATCTTGGCTTTTGCTCTGCCAAAATACACTACGTTAAGTCCGATTCAAGTGCAAAGAATCCAACTTTAAAAGTTAAAGATCCATACATGTATAGTTTACATTGGTTTCACATCAACCGGCCAATGAAATCGTATATTTGAAGTTTCAAAACTACTTTTCGAAATCGCTTTTGGTGCGGTACAATTTGAATGTCTCATTTCGTTGCAGAAAGGCAGTATGAAGTGAATTTGCGCATTGTGTAATACAATTCAAATGATATAGGTCTCCCAAATTTAAAGGACATTCTCCGTGGGCACAAAACACGAGCACTTTGAAGGGCAATGCATTTGGGAAAGTATTCGATGTGCTTCCTTAGCTCAGACTACATGAAGTTAACTAGACTAATGAAAGAACATGCAGTAATGCAAAACGCCTAAGGTCGAAATAGTTGTTTATGTTATGGTCGCTGAAAAGGACACTGTGATTCTACAATTAAACCCAAATTATTAACAATGAATGTGTATCAATTATACCTGTGGTTGCACTTGGCTGTGCTGTTGAAATAGCCGTTGTTGCTTCTGTAGGGTGTTGATCGCCTGTTGAAATAGCCGTTGTTGATTCTGCGGGGTATTGGTCGCTTGTTGAATAAACCGTAGTTGTCTCAGTAGAGTGTTGGTCGCTTGTTGAATTAGCCGTAGTTGTCACAATAGGGTGTTCGGCGCTTGTTAAATTAACCGTAGTTGTTTCTGTAGAGTGTTGGGCGCTTGTTGAATTAACCGTGGTTGTTTCTGTAGGGTGTTGGTCGCCTGTTGAAATAGCCATTGTTGATTCTGCGGGGTGTTGGGCGCTTGTTGACATAGTCGTAGTTGTCTCAGTAGAGTGTTGGTCGCTTGTTGAATAAACCGTAGTTGTCTCAGTAGAGTGTTGGTCGCTTGATGAATAAACCGTAGTTGTTTCTGTAGAGTGTTGGTCGCTTGTTGAATAAACCGTAGTTGTCTCAGTAGGGTGTTGGGCGCTTGTTGAATTAACCGTAGTTGTTTCTGTAGAGTGTTGGTCGCTTGTTAAATTAACCGTAGTTGTTTCTGTAGAAGGTTGGTCGCTTGTTGAATTAACCGTAGTTGTTTCTGTAGAGTGTTGGTCGCTTGTAGAATTAACCGTAGTTGTCTCAGTAGGGTATTGGGCGCTTGTTGAATTAACCGTAGTTGTTTCTGTAGAGTGTTGGTCGCTTGTTGAATTAACCGTAGTTGTTTCTGTAGAGTCTTGGCCGCTTGTTGAATTAACCGTAGTTGTCTCAGTAGGGTATTGGGCGCTTGTTGAATTAACCGTAGTTGTTTCTGTAGAGTGTTGGTCGCTTGTTGAATTAACCGTAGTTGTTTCTGTAGAGTCTTGGTCACCTGTAATAAAATCAGTAACTGACGATTTCTTTCTAAATAACCTGTATATATAAATTGTCTATCAAATTGTTATTACACAAATATTATACATGTATTTTTTTATATCTCTCGAAACAAAAGACCCTTGTTGTTAAATTTGTTGTTAGTTGGTTGCCTAAAACATAAAATTGAAACTGATCAGCAAACTATTAATTTGTTTGAAAAAATATTAATTGAGCAAAAATCCAATTATTCAAACCGAAAATAAAAATTATCAATCTAAGTATGAACCCATTATGAGGTATGCCACTCGCTTACTTTAAGGTAACCAATCCGCTATGCCTATGTTTGACTTAGCTATTAATAGTAAAATCATCGGTCGTACTTACCCACTTTGAGGTATAACGTCCCGCAGTGACTATGTTGGACTCACCCACCATCCGGTATATCGTCCCGCAGTGACTATGTCGGTCTTACCCACTATCCGGTATACCGTCCCGCAGTGACTATGTCGCACTTACCCACTATGAGGCATACCATCCCGCAGTGACTATGTCGGACGTACCCACTATGAGATATACCGTCCCGCAGCGACTATGTTGGACTCACCCACTATCCCGTATACCGTCCCGCAGTGACTATGTCGGTCTTACCCACTATCCGGTATACCGTCCTGCAGTGACTATGTCGGACTTACCCACTATGAGGTATACCGTCCCGCAGTAACTATGTCGGACTCACCCACTATCCGGAATACCGTCCCCCAGTGACTATGTCGGACTTACCAACTATGAGGTATGCCGTTCCCCAGTGACTATGTCGGACTTACCCACTGCAGTGACTATGTCGGACTTACCCACTATGATGTATACCGTCCTGCAGTGACAATGTCGGACTCACCCACTATCCGGAATAGCGTCCCGCAGTGACTATGTCGGACTTACCCACTATGAGGTATAGCGTCCCGCAGTGACAATGTCGGACTCACCCACTATCCGGAATAGCGTCCCGCAGTGACTATGTCGGACTTACCCACTATGAGGTATACCGTCCCGCAGTGATTATGTCGCACTTACCCACTATGAGGTATACCACCCCGCAGTGACTATGTCGGACTTACCCACTATGAGGTATACCATCCCGCAGTGACTATGTCGGACTTACCGACTATGAGGTATACCATCCCGCAGTGACTTTGTCGCACTTACCCACTATGAGGTATACCACCCCGCTATGACTTGGTTGTACAAAGCACGCCACCAAAATCCTTCCGAGTACGTCCGTCGTGTTAAGTGAAACAGTAGCATTCTGAACGTAGGAGCAGTCAGATTCAGTGA
The DNA here is from genome assembly GCF_026914265.1 of Mya arenaria. Classification (NCBI taxonomy): domain Eukaryota; kingdom Metazoa; phylum Mollusca; class Bivalvia; order Myida; family Myidae; genus Mya; species Mya arenaria. The sequence continues at coordinate 25,942,055 of NC_069124.1, read as the reverse complement.
ACGTATACTGAGTGTTTTGGGGATGCCAGATATTGGCCTGATTCATATTTGCCTCCTCCCAGCGAATCCAGTAAACTTCTGTTTCATTTTTGTTTAGGCCAATGTTGGCAGAACACGTCAAAGTTAATTCTTGCCCGACGCTGACAGAAATGGGTTTGTCTGGTGTTCCTGTGCCTACGCTATGATCGTCGATCGTAGCCCACAAACGTACGTCCGATGGTGCCACTGAATATAAACCATAGTGTTTAAATAAAATTCGGTTTACGAGTAAATGTACATGTTTGTTTTAAATAAAGCTGTAACCGAAAGTTTGTGATGATGATGATGATGATGATGATGATGATGATGATGATGATGATGATGATGATGATGATGATGATGATTGCTTTAACTCTGGCTTAAAAGTAACCGCCTTAATTGTTTTGACTACATCATTTTCCAGAGATCGTTCTTTTATTTTGAACTTCATAGAATGACGACGTCCTGATCAATTTTCTGAAGTGACTCTCGGGTCATAAAAATTTGACTTCTATGGCACAATATAACGACTACTTTACGCGAAGTAAAATGTTACCGAGGAGTCGTCTTTTATTTGGAGTAATGGAGTCGTAATATAAAGACCCGGGAGTCGATATATTATGACCCTGGGGTCGCTTTTCTAAAGAATAATGACATCGTAGGGGTCGTGATTCTATAGGAATCCAAATATTTCCTTACACCTTCATACTTTATTTTACTCGTGAACCAAACAAATTATATCATCACCCGTTGCAGTGTTAATACACAGTGCTTTGATGAGAATAAACTCTTGCTTTGGTGTCATTTGACCTGTACAAAATTTAGTGACATTTAACCTAAAATATTTATTTTTTCTTCAGATTTATCAAAGGGGTCACTCTTCTATTTAGGCATTTCGAGATTTTCTGACATTGTTAAACTGCAGTATTCATGTTTATTTTATGCTAGATCGATGGTAGGAGTGACCAAAATATTTATTTTTTCTTCAGATTTATCAAAGGGGTCACTCCTCTATTTAGGCATTTCGAGATTTTCTGACATTGTTAAACTGCAGTAATTCATATTTATTTTATGCTAGATAGTTGGTAGGAGTGTTATTTTAGGTTAAATGTCACTAAATATTGCACAGGTCAAATGACACCAAAGCAGGATGTCATTCCCATCAAATCACTGTGTAAATATTGCTCTCTGTGATCAGTCGGTGAAATAAATTCCGATCACACACTGAAATTAAACAAATACCCTCTAATAATCATGTAAAAATGCTGATCTACCAATATAAATACATTGGTAATTTGAACAATACTGCCATTCCATTGGACGAAATATAAATTCGAACACTAAACATGACTTTAGGAAAGCCATTTACATCAGGTATGAAATGAAATAACCAAAATAACTATTTGAAGTACTCACATGTTACGTTTAAGACCAGGGTTGGAGAAACTGAAATCCCTAATAGACCACACCGAAATGAATACACATATGGACAAGCCACTTCCAATACAGCAAACGTCAAACGAAGGTAACTCTCTGATGGTTTGTTAGCATCCAACTTGCCCGATAATGATATGTTTTCCATTCCTAAATTGTGTAGCAATGTTAGTGGTAAATCTGAAGAGTCTCTTATTCCAATCATCATCCAGACGTTTTCGTTGACTTCATGTTCTAAAACAAGTACCGTCAATTGTGTTTCATCAGCCGTAACGTTACAATCGACGTTAACCAACTCTGGATCCGAAGACGGAAGAACAATGCTTGGTGGGTTTTGTGTTATCCTTACAGCTATACCTTCAATGAAAACATATACATTGTAAAGATAAAAAGACGTGATTAAGACCACCTTTAATAATAATAATAATAATAATAATAATAATAATAATAATAATAATAATAATAATAATAATAATAATGATAATAATAATAATAATAATAATAATAATAATAATAATAATAATAATAATAATAATAATAATACCTATGCAAAGTGAAGCGCAAAGTACGAAGCTGTGCAACCAGGCAGTCGGCCCGGCCATGGTTGAAATCTCCTCTAAAAATGGGATAGTTTAATTCTGTAACGCCTTATCAGTTGAATTGATTGAGGAGGACCTTCCATTTTAAAAAAACGTACAACTGCGCAAACAGGAATGCAAGTAAAATAATATCTTAATATTTGCTTTCCCTTTATGATCTAAGGCTCACCCGTAGGTATAGGATAGTGCACTTAAGTCAGATTGCGCAAACAGTAAACACTGCCGGTTTCTCTTTTTCTTCCAGTGTCGATGGAAAGCCAATTATGTGACATATGCGCACCACTTTTACTGTATACATAAGAGAGGGAGGGTCGAAACTGAAAAGTTAAAATACAAAGGAAGAAGGTGAGAGCTGTGAATAAATGCAAAGATAGAAGGTGAGAGCTGTAAATAAATGTTAATGGAGAAGGTGGAAGCAGTGAATAAATGCAAAAGTAGAAGGTCAGAGCTGTAAATAAATTCAAAGGGAGAAGGTGGGGCTGTGAATTAATGCAAAAGTAGAAGGTGGAAGCTGGGAATAAAAGCAAAGGTAGAAGGTGGGCGCTGTACATAAATGTAAAGGGAGAAGGTGGGTGCTGTAAATAAATGGAAAGGTAGAAGGTGGGCGCTGTATATAAATGTAAAGGGAGAATGTGGGGGCAGTAAATAAATGCAAAGGAAAAAGGTGGGAGCTGTGAATAAATGCAAAAGTAGAAGGTGGGAGCTGTGAATAAATGCAAAAGTAGAAGGTGTGAGCTGTGAAAAAATATGAAGGGAGAAGGTGGGCGATGTAAATAAATTCAAAAGTAGAAGGTGAGAGCTGTAAATAAGTGCAAAACTAGAAGGTGTGAGCTGTGAAAAAATATGAAGGGAGAAGGTGGGCGATGTAAATAAATGTAAAGGGAAAAGGTGGGGGCTGTGAATTAATGCAAATGTAGAATGTGGAAGCTGTGAATAAAAGCAAAGGTAGAAGGTGGGCGCTGTACATAAATGTAAAGGGAGAAGGTGGGAGCAGTTAAAAAATGCAATGTTAGAAGGTGGACGCTGTAAATAAATGTAAAGGTAGAAGGTGGGAGCTTTGAATAAATGCAAAGGTAGAAGGTGGGAGCTGTAGATAAATGTAAACGGGAGAAGGTGGGGGGCTGTGAATTAATGCAAAGGAAGAAGGTCAGAGGTGTAAATAGGCTCTGAAGGGAAACGGTTCCGTGTGGAGCACCTTAATATTACTGACGCAGACCAAAAATGTAAATTTACGTCGCTATTGTTTCTATATCGTTCCTTTATCATACAAGGACACATTACATTGTTGATTGGATGATCTGAAACATTTGACACAAAGCAGATTCATAATTTCGAATAAAACTCTGATAAGATATTGCGTCATGAAATTTCTAAATTGATCCGTCATTTTGCATCATCTCCAATTGTTTATTTAAGAAGCTAAGGAAATGTTTGGGAATATAGAAATATCCTTCATTGACCTTTCATCCGTCCTTACATTGCAATCTCGAGTAGCTTGGTAAACACTCATTATTAGCATTATCATTATCAGCTTTAAGCACGCCATTAAACGGCTATTTTCAGCACTTATATTATATCTTTATTATTTTTATTCAATGCAAAATGTTAAATAATTAAAATAAAATTATTGTATAAAATGAAATAGCAGCAATTCTATATATTTAAACAAACTAAGGATTAAAAGATTTTTCATCTGCCATGCATGTCAATAAAATACATGTATCGCAACTAAACTAGACTATAAGTGGTATTTCTTGCGATCCCGGACAACATTTGAATGTGATAGCGACTAAGAACTAGGAAGGTGAAATGGGCGGGGATGGAAACAAGATAGGAATGCAACAGGGAGGGTGGGAAGAGGGATCAAAAATAGATAAAGAAAAGGTAGAGTAGAGAGAGATTATGGTGCTGAAGTGAGAGGGGAGTAAGGATTAAAGTCAATGGAGTATTAAAAGAGGGAATGGGGACACGTTAAGGGAGATAAAGAGGAGGCAGTGGGGGAGAGTGTCGCAATGAAAGAAAACAAAGTTGCCTGGACTAATCTCCTTCCATGTGCGACCACATGTGATATTCACGTGAAAGACAGACGAGAAGACAACACTCGTATCATGCGCATAAACAACGGTGGTTATGATGTCCACGGGGAAGACAGGCGAGAAGACAGGCGAGAAGACAGCGCTCGTACCATACGCGACCACATACGCATGGACAATGGTGGCTATGATATCCTAGGGAAAGACAGACGAGAAGACAGCGTTCGTACCATGCGCGACCACATACGCATGGACAATGGTGGCTATGACATCCACGGGAAAGGCAGACGAGAAGACAGCGCTCGTACCATGCGCGACCACATACGCATGGACAATGGTGGCTATGACATCCACGGGAAAGGCAGACGAGAAGACAGCGCTCGTACCATGCGCGACCACATACGCATGGACAATGGTGGCTATGATATCCAGGGGAAAGGCAGACGATAAGACAGCGTTCGTACCATGCGCGACCACATACGCATGGACAATGGTGGCTATGACATCCACGGGAAAGACAGACGAGAAGACAGCGCTCGTACCATGCGCGACCACATGTGCATAAACAATGGTGGCTATGATATCCACGGGAAAGGCAGACGAGAAGACAGCGCTCGTATCATTGTGACAATTATTCAATGACTTGTCATATTTATCAAAATATTTTTTTGCTTTTGTGATTTTGACAATTTGCCTTTGATTTTTGCTGATTTTGAACTTTTAGCTCAAGGTCTTTATGTGTTATTTGTATTTTAATTCGTGTATGGTCTGTAGTGTTTGTATTTGTGTATGTGGTGTAAATACGTGTGTGTCTCTACTTTATTCTCGTTTGGGTCCTTGCATTGTGCCACTAAACAGGGTTTATTTTTTAATTTTCGACTTGTCCCTGTAGTTTTCATTGTGTTTATCCAAAACTAACCTTGTTTTGGTTATGTTGCAAAGAGTTTGTAAAATAATCATTGTTTGTTTGAGTACATCTCTCAGTAACACAATTGTGAAAGTAGCGGCGATGGTGTTATATGTTTAAAATCACGTTCTCTAGCAAATGTGTCAAATTTCTAACTACAATATTGTTTATCAGTTACTGTTCTGTTTGCAAATTGTATTAAAAAATATTAGTTAACATGACCTATTATAAGATAATGCCAGGCACTTTTCGGTGCCAGTCATTTATGGGAGGGCAGGTAATTGCCTGTGAACAGCATTGTAAAAAAAATCACGCTTATCGCGCCTTCAGCCTTTCAACGCTTTAATTATATCAAGTCAAGTGAAGTCTAATACGCTTTATTGATTCAATTAGTCCACTTTATGAGCCGTGCATCTACCAAAAAAGCAGTAAACATATATTTCTTATGCTGTTATTTAAGAATGAAGTAAGTAAAAAACGTACGTAAACAGGGCAAACGTTGGAGAGTAGGGTATCTTTGATTGGTAACCAATCTTCAATTGTTTAAGTACAGTACCTTCCTAGTCTTCTACGAAAATGATTAAAATTAGACCAATGGCAAATGCAAATTAATACAAGTGATTTAATCATATGTTGGAACCAGGGTTCCAACGCGTTTAGTGTTTTCCGAATTTTAAGTGAGGGAAATGTGTGATGCGGAATAAAATGGCAGTGTTCGAATAGATTTTGGTGTTTTGGGAAGATATTCTCACCTGGTAGGTAAGTTAAATATCATTTTTCTCGTAATATAAATACGCCTACCCTACCTATTTCTAGAGGCATTTACCAAAAAGTTATTGAATGTATAAGCTGAACGATTGCTTGTTTACAAAGTGAAAAAAGAAATTGCGTGACTTGAAACTTTGGGGGTTTTTGTTGTCAAAGTCACCTTTCTGGTACATATTTTTAGCTATTTTTCATTGAATTTTCGTATATTTTTTTTTATTTTCGACGGTTAGTGCACTTACATGGGCACAATGTGGCCGATTTTGCAATGTTTAAACACATTTGATGTTGTGCGAGGATGCATTATGCAGTTTTTCTTTGGTGCTGAATCAGATGAAGCATGCATTAAATTGAGGACAGTGACAGATGCATGTATACATAGGACCAATAAAAAATCCTACTCCACGATGTATATAAGAAAGGGTACTTGTTTAATTGAACTATTCCAGCAAAGTTATTTAAATATAATAATGAATAGCTGATTGAAATAGATAAGCACTTCTAATTGTTTTGTTTAAAAATATTTGATCTAAGTGTGCTGTAAAAAGTTCTCTGAAATCTAATGCACTGTTATAATTTTACTGGACTTTCTATGTGTGGTAATTATTTACTGAATTCATATTTTCTGTATTTGTTTCATTGAAAGTCGTTTTGTTCTAATTTCTCGGAACTCTGTATATTTGATTATTGTTTTACTGTCAGTGCTCCTGTCTGTTCATTTACTATTCTTGTTTTCAAGTTTAAAATCTAAGATCCTGGATTTAAAATGTATATGTATGTATTTGTATCACGCTTTGGTTTATGGTACTAATTTTGATAATTTCCCCCTTATTCATAATCATGTTGTCTTTCACTTTTTAACTTGTGATAACACACGAACATGCACATGCATTGTTAATCACTATAATGCACTGTAAGTTCATTTACATTTTGTTCTAGTTCTTGCTAAATATCGACCTAATTTTCATTTCGGAAAAGGCATACTGCTTAAGTGTTTGAGTTTTTACTAAGTTTAGTGTTTCCATTATAACATGTATGACTAATAACGCGCGTAACTCTAGTGTTATTAATAGAAAATTTATTCTCCTCTTTTAGCTTGTCTTTTATTTAAGAAAATCAAGCTAATGAGATACTCATTACACACTCAAACACAGGTCAAGATATCCATATGAAACTTGGAACCCATGTTTCCAGAAAACATATGACCAAGTCTTGCATGTTGGTAAAATTCTAGATTTAATTTTTCAATTATGACCATTTTTATTTGAAATGTGTGCAAACACTCTATGGCGCATCACTTGAAAAGTCTAAATATATTGACTTCAAATTTGTTAGAAATATAGATCTTCTGAGAGAGAAGTGAAGTCAATGTCTTAGATGTAATGATGCACTTGTTTCATGGGATCCTTTAACTTTGGAAATAATTTCAAAAACACATACTGAAGCTACTTTAAGGTCAACCTCAGATATATTGTAATTATTTGACGCTTAAAACAGAAAAAGGTATCATAATAGACATCATTAACTTCATAACCATAAGGCAGATATATATATATATATCAAATCTATTCGAACATATATATATATATATATATATATATATATATATATATATATATATATATATATATATATATATATATATATATATATATATACATAAAACATAATAAAAACACAAACAAACAAACATGTACCTTGATAGTTTAATATACAAATAATTATCATGAAGCAATACAAACTTAACATGACATGCCTAAACATGTGAGATTAACATTTTAACGTTTATTATATATTACAAATCATGATTGATGTAACCGAAAGGTGACAATCACCTGATTGAAGATGTAAAAGTGCTTAAATCTGCTAATTGCTCTTTCCACTTGAATTATTTCAGCTGAAATACTTCGGGTCCTTTTTGTTTCAATGACAGTCATTTGGCAGGTATCTCATCATGTCCAGTTGTATGTGTTTCTAGAACACAAAAGATTCTGTTCGACTGCAAACAAAAAAACAAAAATAAAGAAAAAACACACACAAATCTTTGGTGCCGAATTTAGTAGTATAACATTTAAATATGGTGTGAAATCATATGTTCGCGACTGGGCATATACTGGGCTTGATCAATGTTTATTTCTAAACAATCAAGGATGTCGCGAAAATATGTGACAAACCGAATATTTGGTATATATAGGATCTGACACGAGTTGTCATTTAATACAAGATTTTATTTAACGAGTTCATGAAATTTGTTAGTAAGCGAGCCTCTGGCGAGCTTACTAACAACTTTTATGGACGAGTTTAATAAAATTCTTGAATTAAATGACAACGAGTGTCAGATCTTTTTTATCACATGCTTAAAACGGTGTTTTTATTACCAATTAAGTTCCACTTTCTGAACCGATTGTTTGACAGCCAAAGTACTCAGAGTAGAATGTCAACGATGCGCCATAGAAATAGTTCCAAATTAAAATGACAAAAGTAACTAGCAGTTATCAAGTTTTAAAAGGTGATAAAGCGCTTAACAAGTCACAAATACAAAAGTGTGTAGTAAAATATCCAACAACATGAATAACGAACGATTCTAACCAAAAAAAACAAAGTAACTAGCAGTTATCAAGTTTTAAAAGCTGATAAAGCGCTTAACAAGTCACAAATACAAAAGTGTGTAGTAAAATATCCAACAACATGAATAACGAACGATTCTAACCAAAAAAAAACAATAAGTACACAATTTGATGACGTCACACTCAGAGTACATGCATTTACGCGGTTTATGTGACCTACATCGGTCTGTCAAGTTTTCTGTGTGCACGGATTTAAAAGTTATTCGCTGTCGCTTTCTACGATGATTTTGCAGCGTTTTCTTGGTGTACATGGTGTTTCACAACATGCAGATGATAACGGCGAAGCCTTACTCTGTACTGCATGGATGTTGCTGTTGAAAAAGTTAATTTCCACCAGGAATGTTTCCAGATAACATGATGTTCTAGCCGCCATGGGATGTGTAATGAGATGTCTGTGCTGCGGAATTCGTATTTGTGTTTTCGGTAACCGACAGCTGATTAAATTGGCAAGCAAATGGCATTGATTGCATATTGCTTGTGTTGGTCAAGATGGAGATGTTTAAAATGTTCTTGTGGTGTTTGTCACTATTGACGTATTGTGGCTGTATTTGTTGACTGACTGGATATTTCTGTGACTAGTAATCTGCATTATCTGGTTGGCGGAACATTGTTATCAAAATGTTTGTGTACAAGATGCTTTCTGGCACTATGATTCGTTAGCCATTTCTCTCCCGAAAGTCTTACAGCTTCATTATTACGGTAAGTAATTGTTGGCATTTAAACCATTTTGTTTACAAACAATGCGGAGGGATATCTAGGTTGCGTGTGATTAGTCTGGCCAATCGAAATGTCTGATAGGTTATCTTACACATGTATAAGATAAAAATATTCGTAATGGGTATATTACACGGAAAACAAGGGTAAGCATGTGATAAAATTGAAAGGGTGCATAGTGGAGAAGAATAAACAAGAAGAACTTATGCAAGGAAATGAATGACGCAGCTAAATAGGTTCAGGTGTGAATATATTTTTTATCATATTCAAACGATGGTAAACATAAATTTAAACATGTTAATACTATAATATTGCGATACATTGTTTCACAATCATCGCAAAATTAATAAGTTTAGATTAAACTAACCAAAGAGAGCGCCATAATGACAGAAACACGTAAAAAATGTATCGCCCATCAATTGAATGGCAGCCAATTAATAATTTAGCAATAAATGTCTGCGGGACATTTAAGAAGGTATGTGGAATAAATTCCATACACTTAAGGTTTAAATCTAGGTGCGAAATCGCCTTCTTTGAGTTAGAGTAAACCGTCTATTTCAGTTATAAACGTGACTTGTAACCTGTATTTCTTATCGTTAAAAGTTCCGACATGTATGCGCGAGAATATCTAGCGAATTTTCAAAGCGCAGTTCTTCCTTTGACAAAGGGAAATGACCACTGCGTCTGAGCAGCAACTAGTCAAAATGAAAATGGCACTAAACGAAATTGTAGATTATCGTTACCATCGTCAGGCAAACATTTCTTTGCAAAAACGTGTTATATCTCAATTTTTAACTACTTATGGACACCCAAAACGATTCCTTTACAACCATAGCTTACGAAAAGTTGAAGACAATGAATTATTGATAAGTAATCACTTTTCTTATAATCTAAACATTTATCCATAGACCATTTCCATTGCAAAATGTGTTGTATGGAAGAAAGAGGGAGAAAGGGTGAGTGATAGAGACAAATGCTAGAGATGGTGGAGCGGGAAATGAGAGGGAAACGGTGAGAGGGGGAGAGGTGGAGTGGGTTACTGATGTAGATCCAGGGATAGAAGAAATGAGCTGATGGCGAAGGTGGGTCAAAACAAAAGTCAAGAGATTTATGAAAGAACGTGAGTGTTATTAGTAATGGAGAAAGTAGAAAGAGCAGATCTCTCCACATACATGGACGCATACACGTATTAACAATGGTAGCTCTGAGAAACAGAAGATAAGACAGAGTTCATGCTATGCAAGAACTAACGTATAAGTGGTTGCTCTGTAAGCCGGTGTCATGAAAAATAATGACATCCGGTCATTATTATATTACTTCTGTAAATTAACAGAGGTAAACAGCATTAAACTAGTCTTTGTCCGCCAAAAGCAAGTTTGATAAACAAAACTATTTGTAAGGGTATGTAGGTTCTGGAATGGCTACTCAATTTGTTCAATGCCGAAGCGAGATAACCGCAAACATAACAGCAAATTATGAGTTTTTATATTTGCTGATATCAACTTCCACTTATTTGTTACCACAAATATATAAGAAGGTATATTACCAATGCGATATTAATGTACTTTTTTACGTTTTATACCTAGAATATGCTACATTATGTTCGAAATTAGGCTGTAGATAGCATTTTTATAAGTAAACTGAAACAGAACGCACAAACATGTACTTTTCAGTTAAAGTGAAGGCACAGGGTGTGGACATTCATGTTTATGTTCCTGAACTAATTAAATATAAGTTTGTATGGAAACACAGCGACAACATGAGTACAACGCGCGTCTTTCATTGAAAGTACGAAATGCACAACGTTGCGTTACAGAATGTGTAGTATTATATACATATGAGATGGCCGATGGGATGATTATCTTAACTTGGAAAAATACTGTCGACCGAGGCAAGCCCAGCAGAATTTTCGAGCATGATGATGCCAAACATAGTATTAATTTGCCCCAAATTTGTACTGTATGCAGGTGGTTGAGCATGTTATATAAGTAAACTAACTAGTTGAGCTGTTTTTCTATCAAACATGGAGAGGATGGAAATTAGGTCTCCTACCATTCCTAGGATCTTTCAAGACAAATATTCACTGCTTGCCTGGAAAAACTCCATTACATTCATATGGAGTCACGACGAGAGGTGTAGGTAGACGTATTTAATTGTGTGACCCATGTATACATACATATATTGAACGGCCCCATGAAGAAAACACATTGACAGTGACACAAAGAGTTGCATTTTGAAAAAGATATTTAACTTGTTTGGTGTTATAATTATTACATACTCGTACTCATGGTACTGGGGTAAGGCCAATATTTATATAAAAAACTTCAACACTTCGCAAGTTTAAAGTAAAACTGTACGACGAGTTCGGACATATATTCTGTCACATTTGGGCGTATTCACATTTACGATTGACAGCGATGTCGTCATATTCAAGGAGTTGGGTTGAGTCTTTATATATGTCTGCTTTAATTTGTATCTTTTCTTCAATTGGTGATAAATAACTTGTTTGGCTGATTGCTGGCATTATACCTCTAATTATCTAGAACAGGAAGACTAACCTTGCTTATTTGCGGCAATCTTGTTGGCTGTCTAACTGTGTATTGCTGTGACACAACCTCGTCCCGTGAGGAATAGCCATTTTGTATAAAGCTAGCTGCAAGTTGTTTTATTATTTATAGTGCATTAATAGCTTTGGTATGGATCCCAAAGTATAGCCCAATATCCGAACAATGAACGTATAAGTGAAATATATTCTAATTTGCTGCATGACAATCTTTAAAGTTTCTCTTTAAACATCCAAGAGTTGAGTTTGCTTTCTTGCAGATATTGGTTATACGTGTTTCTCAAGATAAGTCCGTATATACACTGTTAGTCCTACAATTGTTTTCTTAAATTAACGAGGCAAAGATATGTTATGAAATCTCGTGAAATAATCTGGACTTGTTTTGGAAATAGCTGGAGACTGTATATATTATACATATATTAGTTTTAACCTAGGATCTAATGCAGAAAAGCAACAAATGCATTATTGTTCTTCCATTTTAGTTCCCCAAAATAGTTGTCGAGAACACGGATACAGTTAGGGCATTTTATAGGCTCAGCCGATTCCCTTGGGTAATGGGTGCCATTGACTGCACGTTGTTGGTTATCCTCTCAACCCAGTCAAACATTGAGGCGTCATATGTCTACAGAGAGTTGCATCATACATTGAATAGTCAATCAGTGGTGGACACTTGGTTGAGGTATGAATAAAAACATTGTAATGGCTTTCTTTGTTAATATTGATCAAAACGAACTTTCAAATATAGCTAATGCTTTCAGCTAGTAACAGTGTGTGCAAAAAGGGTGCAGTTATTTCTATTTTGTCTGTGCATAAACAAAAGGGCATTTAATTGCTTGCAAATGTATACCCAGTCTAAGTCAACTGTATTATATACCTCGCAAACACACTCACTCCAGTGGTAGCATGCAACCTTAATTGAATATTACCTAGGACCAGCAGATGACCCTTTTCGTTTGTGAAGTCAGTGGGTCAATGTCACGGCCAAGAACTAATGAAAATTTGCCTGTACTAGTCGATCAAATGTCAAGCTCAATTTATATTAACTGTCCTCAAATTTCAGATGCAATCGCAGACCGGATGCTGCCTGATGTTTTCATGTCTAGCATTCCTATTGACATGTAACGTTATACACTGCACTATCGATCGAAACCTAAACACGGGAGTACACGTATTCCAAATCTGCAACGGTTTAAGTGAGGTTTTAGAATCTGAGCTGCAAGATGGCGGCAAAACGGTGAAAAATAGAATGTTTGGAACCTGTTTTCGCCTGTTTAGTATTATAAAGTATATTTTTTTCAAAACATAAAATCGCGCGTTCGGCTCTACAGTCTCCATGCTTCTCTCGACTTCTTATTTCAAGCGATTAAGTTACGGAATAAAACAGTTATTGAAGGAAAACCGTCGACCAGTTTGATGTTTACAAATATTGGAAGCGAGATTATGATACTTAAGAGATCAGTATACAGCTCAAGATACATACTTTTTTGGAATGTTTTCTCCTTCAACGTATACAAATGTGGTATTTTAATTTCCTAACGCCTTCTTTGCTGTACAATAGTTTTCATGGTCAAATTGCTTTTGTTTAACCACCTAAATGTGTGCTGATAACAGTTAAACCACGTTTGGGCATCTGAGCTGAATACTTGACAAGCATCTATAAATAATGGATAATTAAGCGATAAATTAATTGTGTATCCCCCCTCCCCGTTTAGGTTTCAATCGATAGTGTATCTAGTAAATCGAAAGTACATTGCTGCGTTTTGAACCAGTTTTGATTTAAACCTTATCTCAAGCAATACAAATAAAGTGTGTGTGCTTTGTTAACAAATACAACGCAAAACGTTTCAATCGGTGTTTGACCTTGAGGAGCTATTGATAATATACTGCTCCACATTAATGTTAGTGATGAAACTGATATGGAAATATGATTATTTTGTTTTATCCATTCTTATTTGTAACTGTGTGAGGACAGTAGAAATCGATTCCCATGCTATACGCATCGTTGTGAAGTCAGAAGAAATACATTTAAATAGCATAAAGGAATCATTTGAAACATATAACTTTCGTTTTGATGGAAAGGTAACAACAGAACATCATTTATGTATTAAATACACTTCTATTATTAATTATACATGTGTGTTGTAGGTAACACTACAATAAATTGTCAAATGTTTTATGTAAATTGATAAGAGTACTATTAATGTAAATGTAACTCAGAACTTTAACTTTATTTAGAGCTGAAGTAAGGCATTATCTATACTCTTAGTAGTACTTAGTCGTTGACACTTACCAGTGAACTATAATGGTTTAGTTTGGGTGTTGTTTTTTTCAGATCAGTAACAACTTGGTCATATTTAAAACAAATAGTTTTGGTTCACATCGACTGAGTTCGTACGAATTAGAAATTCTTCAGCATTCGAACAGTCAAGTATGTATGCATGCCTTTTCATAATGTTATCTCTTATTTTTTTTAAAGTTACCCGATACTGTGCATTTATGTCTTCGTCATTTGCCTCATATGTTGTCACACGTAAAGAAAAATAACTGAAACTGAAAATTCCCACTGTCAGGATTAATGGAGTAGCGTCCCTTGTTTACCATACATTGACCAATGACGATATTGTGATATTTTAAAAAAAAATGCTAGATTTGTCTTGTTCCTTGTTCCTAAAAACAACATAATTTGATTGGTCAAAAGTGAATATTGGATAAATATTGACCAATCAATAAATAATAGCAAACGTTGACCAAACACACAAATGACCAACAGCCAATTGTATAAAACTGGATAAGTTATCCAAAGGTCATATTTTGGCTAGTATGCTCATAAAAGCAATTTCATTGGTCCGCAGTAATTAATAGAAAAAGATTGATCAATCAGTAAAACGTTTTGCCAAACCAAAGACTTAACCAGTTTAATACATGTGGTTGCAGTTGTTTACAATTGGCTACTGTGCTTGACGTAATTAATCATGGTGTAATCGCGTCTAAAGCATATGCAAAATTGTAATATTTGTATTTTTATTTTTTTTAATATTTAATACTCAATTGCGTCTGAAAATTAGAAATCCGTGTAACGATGTTATATACCGATCATACAACACTTTGAAACCATAGGTATCACACTATAGATATAGAAGTATATTCCATGGTAGAGAGGGTAAGACAGGTTCATCCCAACCCGAGCGTAGGGTGTTTTGCGGAAACGAAGTTTACCGAGTTTCCGTAAAACACCTTGCACGAGGGTTGAGATGGACCTATCTTACACGAGCGGCTATGGTACATGCTTTTTCTCCCACCGCAGTTAAACAAAATAAAGTATAAATGTATATTTTCGCTGAAACTCTTTGGTGCGTAGTGAAAATAATTTGCGTATAAATATATGTGTGATCATTCATGATTGTCATCAAGACAAGGTTTCCATGATGCTACAGACGACGGTAACCAACAAGGGTGGTAATTGTGTGATGACAATTTAAATTATTAAAAGGGAGTTCCATACGGGTACTTGTTTTATCTTTGCCCTTGGGCAAGATAAGGATTTCCAGCATAGCCAAATTTTTTATCTACTTATCTGAGTTGGGAGAATTGGATCTCTCGGTATCCCAGGGTCTGTTCTGCTCTGTCATCCATATGACCACGGCGAGAATGCGTATTAACGATTGTTTAATCATTTTTAATCATCGCATAGTCATTACCTGCCACCATTAAAGCCACCATAATGTTATGTCACTAAATCATGATCAATCTTTAAATAATTCAATAAAAAGAGAAGTGCGATTCATATAACCTTTACTCATAGCATAGCCAAAATTAAAAACACAAATAGTTTTCGTGGTTTTGATACCGAAACATTTTCATTTCTCGTTATTTTACGCCGTTTGAATCAATGAACATACGAAAACAAGACATAGTTCCGATCTTTCATGAGTTTGCATTATTCCACTGGTCCGAAAAAAGTTAGTCATTATATTACATTTAGATACAAAAACTATCCCAGAGCTACAGTCTTTATTCCGACATCGAAAGAGAAGAGGAAACGACAGAAAGCAATTCTGAGAATGACGACCTTGAAATCGATGATGATGTAAGTACTCGGTGTAGATATGTCTACAACTATATGTATACAACTTTGATAAGTATAGATTCTGAGTATACTATGATTGCTTAATACTTATTAAATATTAGAAACATGTTTGTGTCTAATTTCGAGCAAATGACGCTGACGTCATCTTAGGCCAGAGTTTTTTTTATCTTTAGATTTACGGGAGATTTTTCAAAAAGTTGGGTAAGGAGGAGGAAATAAAAATAAAAATAAAATGCATAAAATGTCCCAAAGGAGAAATAAATAAAAATAAAACGGATTTTTCTCCGATTTTTTTGATTTTTTAAATCTTCTTATATCATGAAGACAAAACACACCTTACTTGTGTCAGCTATTTCATAGGCTGAAAAAATGGTGATAGATCACCATAAAGTTTCAAAAGCATAATTAAAAGATCCTTTTAATGACTGAAAATATTGACCTCAACACTGTGAGTTCAAGGGCTCATTGAAATTAATTGTATATATTTGTTCGAATGCATCTATGCATATGAGGTGCATATATTATCAACCCATGGATTTTATGAAACATGTCAGTGTAATAAAGAAGTTTAAATGGCCAATTCTAACCTTTTGCCCACAATATAAGCATATCCTTTCCATTGTGAAGTAACCAAACATTGAACACAGTTTCAGACACGGTATAATAAGGAGGTCAAATGTGTTTTTCTGTCTTTAACGAAATAGCACCGTGACAATTTACCGTGATGTGGTTTTTATATAGAAAATATAACCAAAAAAAGTAGAAGCCCTGATGGAAATTCCTCTTCACTTCAAAGTTTGACAGGGCTTACGGATACACAGACAGTCAAAATCTACATTTATGTACTTCACCAAAGAAAATTCGGGAGCATTAAGATAAATTTTACAAGTGTTATATGTTTCAAAAAACCAGGTCTAAGAACTGATTTTAGAATCAGTCCTGAAAAATATCCTTCTAATTCCAGCTATGATCGTAAGTTATACAGTGAGACAGTTTTTAACACTGTATACTGCCACCTCTGTAAATAATATACTAGAGTATGTACGTAACAAGGCAATTGAAAAAGTGAATAAAGGGTTTATATTTCGTGGGATCTTGAATTCGTGGATCACCCAACCCACGAAAACCACGAACATTAATGCCCCACGAACATTAATGATTTCACAGTATGCCCGTTGGCAATAAGCAACAGATAAGTTTGACTTCTTGCACTGACTGCCAGATATCTTATGTTCAGATTTTTTTCTGTTTTATCGGAAACACACACTATGGTATTATTACATCATTTTCAGTATTCTATAACGATTTAAATTCTAAATCATTATTAAACTAATTAACAACTACGAATATCACGATACCTTGTGTTTTTCTCTTCAAATATGTGATCGTGAAGCAGTGTGTTCAATGCTCCCCAGAGTCAAATTCAGACAAAAATATCCATTTTGACTATGATGAACACGATATCATTTTGCAGTTTGTGTTTGTCAGAAGCTATACATTTTTGCGCTGTAATCCAATTCATCCTTGTTAATATACGACGTGCGCCAACGACTTTTAATAGACAATACAACCCACGAATTTCTGTCTCCTTATTTGGACCGGAAGTTTCGCAATCATTCCACGAAACGCGAACAACATACTGAATCTACAAAAAAATCACAATAAACACGCTCTGAGTTCACCACGGTTTTATTTAAATAATGAAACATAAACATCGGAACGTTTTTGTAGTAAAACATTTCTATATAGCTGCAGAAATTGTGAGAAATAAGGGGTATGACAAAAAGTACTTTCACTTTTGACAGGACGTTGTTATGGTAACGGGTACCTGTTCTGTTTCCCCGCGTATTTCCGACTGGTTTACGTGGTTTGTGCAGTAAAAAGACCGATAATGAATGACAATTAGTACACCAGTTGGTTCTGAGATATGGGTTATAGAACACTAATTTTATTTATTTTTTAACCTTGGAGCAACGTTCGTCGGAAAAAATAAAAATAAAACTACGAAAATTAATTTTATTTTTATTTGGGTTTTGCAATATTTAGGTACGGCGCTCCCGTAAATCTAAAGATATAAAAACTCTGGCCTTAGGTACTTGTTGCGAAATGTGAATACGTTCAGTTTGTTTACAATTTTAAAATTATTAATTGAATAAATGAAACCAAAGCCAATGCAAGAACATGTTTATGAAACACATCCCCAAATTCAGCATTTCCGTAATCGTTTTAGTCTGCAGGCAGATATGATTATGCTTAATGAATATGGTCTAAAATACAGTACATGATTACTTAAGTTGAAAAAAAAACAGTATAAAGCAATTTAAACGAATTATTTTGTTAAATTGATATGGATATCATATACAAATAAACGCTTGATTTTAATTATTTTAAAACTTTCTCACGATACTTCTGTAATACATCACTCAACAGAAACCATGATTGAGTCTTCGTTAATTGTTTGTTTTATTAATATTTCCTATATATAAGTTTCATTTTGTAATATCTTTTTACGATACTTCAGGGTTTTGCAAATGTTTGTGCACCGTTTTTCGACACCGCTCTGGGAATTGACAAGGCATGGGCTAAGCATGGCGTCAGTGGAAGAGGAGTAGTGGTAGGGATTACAGACGTCGGTCTTAATTCAGAGGAAATGGATATAACGAATATTGTAGTGAGTTTCGTTTTTGTTTAGATTATTACGATACGGTCGTGTATTTATCTAAATTTTAAACAAGCGTTACATATTTACAATATAAATAGGCGTAGGGTAAGTATATAAGTATCACCAGCATTACTTTACTTATGTGAAAAACTACAGAAACAAGCTCAGTAAACAAAAGTTTAAACATAAACCCCGCTTAATGGCACAGGGTAAACATTTACTGAGTGTGCGTGGGGGGGGGGGGGGGGGGGAGTTAAACCAGTTTACGGGCACAAACCTCACTCTTATCCCAACAATCCTGAATAAAGAATTATAGCAGAATTATTTTTAGGTTTTTATAAAGTTCGACGATAAGGGAGCTCATCTATGACACATACTTCCAGGGGATGTCATGATCACATGATTAACGAACATATTCTAAACGTATTTTTGTATTTGATGTGATCAAAGATATTTTAAATCGGCCGGATCACCAAAAGTCAAATCTCGTCATTGTTCCGTTGTATTTTGGATCCTGATGTTTTTCTTTGATGTAGAATCGTTAACTATTTAAAGCGTTGCTGTATCAAATTTAGCTCTACCACCTAAGTATTGTCAGGTAATAATATTAAAATGGATATACGATGACTTAAGTGAAACTTTCCTCCATGGTACGAGTTAAGTAGAATTCTTGTTTTACTATTAACAATGTTTCTTCAAACGTTGTAATTTAACAGAATTGTTACGGACACTTATTAATTTAAATATTTTTTTATTACTGACAAAGCCACGGGTTTGATATCTTTAGTAAGTGTTATATATTGAAATACATTGTACGTTAGTCTAATTTCATTTTTTTTTATAATGGCTGATATGTTGTTGCTTTTTATTTTGAAAATCTTTTTCAGAATAAAGAGCTGTCTTGTGACTTTTTGACCGGTGTTCCTGGAGACTTTTCATCGATAAATGCATATCTTGGCAGAAAAAGGTAACACAGGATTATTTTGTTGTTAATCATATTTTAAATAATACAATGAAAACTTCAAGGAAGGCACATACGTCAAAACATGAAATTTAAACCATATTTAGAGGCACATGGAGGCACAGGGTAAGGCCCGACTCTGAACGAAATATACAAACACACTAATAGACCACACGTCAAAATTACTTTATCAATTTTACCTGAACTAGTTTTCACGTGACGTCAGGTCACAATGACATATAAAGTTAAATGAAAGCATGGTGGAAGACAACAAAGTCCAGGAGACACAGACAAACAAACAGGATACAATACAACATCTGCATCATTTGTTTATCAACTTAAGTGTGGGGTTTCAAGTTTGAACTGACCAATGAAACAAGATAGATTATGGTAGATTATATCTGCAATTAAATGTCCAATAGGTGAAAATAATGTCCAGCATAGTCATTTCCTCTTTAAAGAGATATACTTAAATATTTTCAAAATTGCATAGACTCTTGTACTACGTTAGTTTGAAAAGTACGCATTTCCAAAATTTTAATGTACTCTCACCTGGTTAGGTTTGTACACACACATAACTAATAAAATGGCAAGTACAGCGACAGGCCCAGAAGCCAAACGAAAGCACAAGATAAAGGCATTACAGACACAAGACCAGAGGTACACAAGGGGAAAACAACTCAGATATAACTTATACACATACTTTTTTGTTATTGAATGTTGATGTATTAAAGCCAAGCCGCTGCTTCTGTCGGCCTTATCGTTGGAAAAAAAGCTGGTGATGCATGCATTAAGTGTGGACAAGGTGTGGCCTACGGAGCGAAAGTGGCAGGTTCGTTGATGATCTATGCTCATTTTAAACATTGATGTGAACTTCAGACCTAAAGGGTAACTCAAATCAGTAACAAAAAATATAGAAACGTCAAAACAATTTTATATGCATAAAAACCAGTATCAGTAGAAGTATGCTATATACCGGTCGTAGGACAAGTGATCCATTTTGAACCTTCTAGAATTGATCACTGCGAAAAAGTAAATTCACAAATGTATCAACTGTCCTGTGACCTGCATGAATTGACTTGCTACTATGCCATGTGATACATAGTAACTTTACTACTGTTGCGCTTACACACTAGTATACTCAACATGGATCAACTCCCCTGTTACCGGTATATTGCATACTACTTTTAAGTGCATTATCGTACCGTAACCTTTAACCTAACCGGTCATTAAGAATCTATGACCTCTGATCATCCAAGATTAATTAATTCGTTGAAAGTTGTTAATACATTTCTTGTTCTTATTGAAGAAATTTATACGATAAAAATCCCGATGTATGACACTTAACAAAACATAATTAGTTTAAAAAAAATATGAATACATGCCACAGTATTGCTTTAGATATTTTATATCTGGATATACGGATTCTGGTGAATCAAACATGCTCCTTAATATGTTACTAGAGCAAATAATTTATCATGATAAAATTTATATGAATGCAAAGAATTTGAAGCAATCAAAATATTAACACTGAATTAATAAAGTGAACAAGATTGCAAGAAATAATGAATAAATTATTACTAGAAGACATCTTACATATACCTCAAGCGGTGACATAATACCTGTTACAGAAATGGTTTCTGTTCACCAGAAAGTAAAAATATTTGACGATAACGGTTTGGACAAAAATCAAACGACATAATTTATAACTCTATTCAGGGCTGGCATACAAATCATTGTGTTTGTTATTTTTAACATTCATCTAACAACACACTTACTGACGTATTTTTTAGATACGACGTTGTGCTATCAGACTATGTTAAAACGATTAAAAGGTTAGTTAATCTTATTTACAAAGGAAAAAAAAACAGATAATGATTTTACAAATTAATATTGACATGCATTATAATATAATAAAAAAATATTAGGGACCCAAGGATCCATTCTCCGGGGTAATGTAAAGCAGTTCAAGCAAAGACAACAGGAGTACAAGCAAAGCCAACGGAGGATAAACTAATGAAATGATAAAACAAAACATTGCACAAACCTACTAGACCAAACTATCAGAAAGAAAAAATCAACTTCTTTCTGGTTCCCTTGTTAAATTCGGCTATTCAGATGGCTGTACTTTTTGAGTACCACTTAGGGATTGAATTAAATAATGTCCATATGGTATTGTCTTTATCCCACTATCCAAAATAAATCTCTAATTGTTAAAACAAGACAAACAAGTCTTTGTTATAGAGCATCTTTTTACATTGTGTTTGCTTAAGCTAATGGTTTGCATATTATGTTTCTCTGTTAATGTTTGGAGAGTGTTGCATTGTGATTTTCAAATGTTATAAATAGTTTTCAACTCCTTTACATATGTTGATACATTTGTCATTTAATGTAAAGGAATACTTTTTACTATGTAATCCAACAATTCAGTAATAGGAGAACCAACTGCGTCATCTTTCATTTTTCCAATAACTTGGGACTATCTTTGGGGTAATCACTGTTATCAAAAAGACGTTTATCGGCATGTAAATCCGCATGTGCATCTTTTGTTGTTGTCAGTTTCTGTAAAAAGTAGGCTTACATTCGCTTTTACCATTACGTAAATTGAATTGTACTGGAAATCATACATTTACCCAACTCGAGAAAAATCATTCCATATAGCAAAGACGTTTAAGAAGTAACTGTTATGTACTGTCCTGACAACTTGGCAGTGGCCAAATTGATAAGTGACCGGGGAGGTTAAAGGTTAAAGTACGATAAAATGCGTGAAAGTAGTCATTCGGAACTCCTCGGACATTTTTATCGAAAACAACCTCGGATGTTTATGGACGGTTAATATACAAAGAAATCTGTATGTTTCAGTCCGCTGCAAGTAGATCGCGTAGTAATTTATTTTAGCAGTTTAACTTAATGAGTTTACTCTTGGGAATCTTAATTGTGTTTGCAATAATACACTTCATTGGTAATCAATTTAACCTTAGATCAATAAATACAAGCTAAAACACAACATTTAATTAATGATATAATTCAAAAATTAACGTACTACTTCTACTGATGTACCGGCATACATCCCAGGTTGTTTTCGATAAAATTGGCCGAGGAGCTCTGAATGGAAAGTAGTATGCAATATATCGGTAACAGGGGAGTTGATCCATGTTGAGTATACTAGTGTATAAGCGCAACATTAGTAAAGTTACAAATGAATAGAATGCCATAGTAGCAAGTCAATTATGAAGGTCGCAGGATAGTTGATACATTTGTGAATTTACTACATTTCGCGGTGCTCAATTCCAATAGGTTCAAAATGGATCAACTGTCCTGTGACCGGTATGTTGCATATCTTTACAAGTATTCCTTTCTATTTGTCCCGTAAGAAGTTACAATGAATATAATGTATATACCGTTTGATATTCAAATTACCTTGCAGATTTACAGTTCGCAAAAAGCAAAGGAAACCAAAGGATGTTTCCATATATAGATTCCGCAATTTACGCACGTGCTCTTTCACACCGACGGGATGCTATTCATATTCTTTCCAACCGATGGGTGCTGAGAGAGCCGTTTAAAAAGTCTGACTTTTATGAAGATGACGTTTTAACGGAAGGCCTGCGACAAGTAATCCAATTGCTACTTCATTTCAATTAATTTTCCTTGTAACATCATTAATATCAAATTGCAGTATTTTACACATCGAGGATAACACCCCATTAAAGGAACTAATGCCCGAAGAACCTAGATAACACCAATTTAGTGCAATTTAACCCATCTCTGAGGCAGTTGATAATCAAGGGAAAATGGTATTCTTTGCTTAAATAGCTCGATGAATATCACAATACTTTCAATTCAAACACTTGCATAATTTATTAGTTTATTTTATTTAATGTCCTATAAATAAACAGTTCCTGGTTGGTTCAGAGCATGATAGGCCATGCCAAATAGATATCGTGTTTGATGAGTTAAGTTTTTTCCCTACACTAAAGTTACACCAAATTCGTACCCGTTTTATTAGAAAACTCCAGGAAGTAGGTAGGACAAATCTAGTGACGTCATCTCTGACTTATTTGGAAAACGACGTCATCAAAGGAACCTATTATTGACTCGCGTGTTTTGCCTTGACGTAATTATAGCTTAGGTTTTGTTCTTGAGTGTTCATCATGAATTTCGATATATTGTTGTATTATAAAATTAAATTCATTGACTTGGAAGACAAGAACATTAGCTTGTATTCACTAGTCTGTAATTATTTATTTACACATGTATGCAGGTGGAAGAGTCCATCAGGGTAACTTCTTCTCAACATGAGCAAATCACTGGGTCCTATTTAACCGTGATGTTTAAAACGATTGTGAAAATTAAAGAAGTTCACAATTGTTTAAAACTAACATAAACAACACATCGTCTGGGCAGAAAAATCTTAAATTTCTTTGAACCGGTTATACAATGGTACTGGATAGTGGTGTATATATCTCTTACCGCTTTATGGTCCTCTTGCTCAGGGTAGGCATGGTCTTGGGTCTGTGTACGTTTTTCCTGCTGGACAGCCTGGATCAGGTTTGGCTAATCACATCGGTAGCATCACCGTCACGTGTTTGGGTGTCAATGGAACTGTTGCTGATGTTAGCTCGGTCAATGCAGCTACCCTTGTGTCTGTCTTTTGTAATGGACGAAGAAAAACAGATACTAGAATGGTATATTCTATTATTCCCCTCCCCGTTAATGTATTAATGATTTTTTCAGATATGATTGATTTATGACCTATGCTAATTTCGTTAAAATCATGTTTCTGCAGGTGACCTCTGGCTATAAAAACAGAAAGTGTGAAACAACACACGACGGTGAATTGATCAGCACCGCCATTGTTTCCGGAATGATTGCACTCCTATTAGAGTCCACGTAAAACAATTTATGTTGTACAGTAACATAAAGTACAGTGTGTTCTTTAAAACACTGTATACCTTTTTTAAAGATATAAAATGCATGTAACATTTAAGTAACAATACGGTATACTTGCCTTCTAATAGTTTCGAAAGCCCATTTCTTATCGATATTCGCCTACCAGAAAAAGGGGCAGACACCAGATAGTCCAACAATCGGCAAATACATTATTTCAACAAAACAAGCCTAGAATTGTCAATTAGAGCTAATAGGAGGCCGATAATCATTTTACATGATAATAATAATAAACGCAACAATCATGTTGCTGTCTCATCTGTGTTCCCCGTTAAAAATAGAGCGCAATGGTTCCCCAGTTTCAGTCATATCTGTTTATGAGTACAGCTAAGTAAACAAACGATATTTTTAAACTTACTGGGATTTACGTGGTAGACAACCCCAGTCAACTTCGATTTGGGAAATTGCGCAATTCAAAAGATGCATGTGTCTTAAGCGATGTGATACACCAGTAAGTACGATTCAATGCGTTGTACATAACGATGTCAAGATCTTTACCATTTTCTTTTTTTCTTACAACTGTATTATCTGGTGTCTAGTGTAGCATCTTTAAAAGAATAGCTCAATTCCGTCTATTCGTCAATTAATCCATATTTACCGTCCTGAATATTCAAATAAAATGCAATATACATGTATCTGACAGCCACAAGTAACAGTGGTTAAACCAAAAGTGATTTTAAAGGTCGCCGAGTTTTTCAATGGTGTATAAATATGCCGTATATTCCGGGTAGCTATTCACCCTAGTTGCTCTGACACATATACGTACGTGTAAACAAAAATTACACAGTTATAAATGCAGATCACACCGGCAACTGGTAGCGGTATACAGATTAAATGAGGAGAGGAATTCGTTTTTATGAACATTGGCATACCGCGGGCGGGTATATTGTGCAACATTGTCGAACCTTAAGTGTAGCCAATGAATACATGTGTGTCCATCTTATATGTATATTGCACCTTGTTAAGAATGTGCAGTACGGATTATTACTCTTTTAGGCCCCATTTGACTGTTCGAGACATAAAACATATTTTGATACGGTCCTGTAGCCATCTTGGGCTAGAGTCAACATCTGAATTTCAACGAAACGGTGCTGGGAAACATTGTATGTTTATCGTTGAGTCATTTATAATATTTATCGTTTAATTCATTGATAATGCATAGAAATGGCACAAAATACGTAGGTGAAAAATATTTAATATTTTAAATAACATAGTTTGACATTTGTGATTTAACGTAAACAATAAGTTATATTTATTTACAAAAGAAAACTTTCACACGTACATTGTTGGTTGTGTGTAAATGCATAAACATGTTTTAATAAACAATGCTCAATATACTTAGACCACCCCAAATTGGGATTTGGCTATCCAGACATTTCGGCAATGATTGACCTTGGTATGGAGTGGCAACAGTTGCGACCTTTATGTACAAGAACAGTCGACATCTCAACGAATTCACGGTACGTACGTCGTTCAACCCTATTCAGTAAGATGTTTGTAACATTTCCGAGAACGTTTTTATGTAGTATTCATTTTCGTACATGAGAGCAAATGGTTGAAAATTGTCATAATCTACATATAAATGTAAAACTTTACGAGGTCATCGTGGCTTTGTGTAACCCAATAACTGTGTGACATTTACTTTGCAGTCCAATCAAGTCAACGGATATGTACGTTCGCGAATCGTATAATAACGTTAGTTGCGACACGAACACGCCATGTATAGACGAGATGGAAGAAGTTATAATTGAAGTGGACTTTGTGTATTCAAAACAACATGGCATGAGGCTTTGGGTTGTGTCGCCAACTGGGACTGTATCGACCTTAGCCGAGCCCGATCGCAATCAGAAATTGGGACGGGAAGGGATTATAAATACAAGGTTTCGGTCGAACAACTTTTGGGGAGAAAAAAGTCAAGGTCTCTGGCGTGTATATCTTGGATGTGACTTGTCGAATATTACCCCTTTTTTGTGTAAGTACCCATTTTTTTCCTTGATACAACTTCTACATTTAGCCTATAATGATTTGCCTTCTATTAGAATGGTTTAATTCTCATCCCATTATTAACATAGGGTAACTAAAATTGTTGTTCACACAGTAAACATAGTAAGTTATACTAAAGTCTAAATTGCAAGTTAAACTTTAGTTAAAGTATTTAAGTTTTTGCATGCGATTGAACACTAAATCATTTTTAAGGATCCTGTTAATCCCTAACTTACTTTCAGATTATAGCTGTCATATTGCCAAGACGCGTTTGACGATATATGGAACTGTGAATACAGAATATGCTGGTCAATATTCCCTGATAAATGCACATGTTACATCTAGCATGGGGAACAATGATTCATCCAACCAAGTATTTTTTCATGTAACAGTAAAAAAAGGCACTGTGAGTTCTGATTTGAGGTATTATACAGGATTTGGGGTTATCTTGGGAGTAGTTATTGTCATTGCTTTATGTTTGTTTTTCTTTAGTTTGAAAACAGGTAGTTGTCCTCACCCGTCGCATGCTGACACCTGGGTCTAATCGGCGTCAAACTCACCTATGAAACTGAATGACTTTAGTAAGGGTTGACATATCTTGACCAAACTTGGTCTATAGAAAGAGTTTATGGATACCTTTCATGGGATTGTGTTTGGGGTCCCTAGGGTCAAGGTCAAGGTCACAGTTATTAAAAATAGAAAAACGGTTGAAACCGAATAACTTTATTTAAGGTTGACATATCTTAACTAAACTTGGTCTATAGGAAGAGTTTATGGAGACCTTTCATGGGATTGCGTTTGGGATCCCTAGGGTCAAGGTCAAGGTCACTGTTACTAGAAATAGAAAAATGGTTGAACCTTAATAACTTTAGTCAGGATCCACATATATTGACCAAACTTGGTATAAAAGAATAGTTTATGGATACCTTTCATATGAACTTAAACCAAAGATTTATGTCAAGTATTTGATGCTTTTGTAGCACCTGTTCTTAGTTATGCTTCGGAAATATAGGGTTATATCATGTCTAAAGAAATTAAAAGAACTCATTTAAAATTTTGTAAACGTCTGTTAAATGTTAGAAAAAAATACATGTACAGCAATTGTTTATGGTGAGCTTGCCATATCCTCTTTATATACATAGATTTGTTAGAATTATCCAGTATAAGCTTAAGGTTAAAATATATGATAATGTCATACTACGGACTGTATATAGGTATGCACTATCAGAATGTGTAATAGGTAATAGGTAAGAATAACTGGGTATCAAATATTAAAAGCGTTTAAAAAAGTATGGCTTTGGATATGTATTTGATAACGCCAGTGTACCACATGGAAAGTACTTTTTGTGTGAGTTAAAAACTAGAATAAATTATTGTTTTAGGCAATAGTGGTATCGATCCCGTGATAGTCCAGTATTTTTTTTGTATAAAGCAATTAAAAACGCTTTTGGTTTTGAGCATTATTTAGACATATTACCTAAAAGCGTACGCCTTTTCTTTTGTAGATTTAGACGTTTTGTTCACCCTTTAAGAATCCAAACGGGTAGATCTAACCGTAATCGTATTCAACGTGATGACATATATTGTTTATGTTGTAATAGAAAACATATGAAAGACGAATTCCACTTTTAGCTCGACTATTCGAAGAAAAATGAGGCTTTACTACTCGTCCCGGCGTCGGAGACCGGTTAAAGTTTTAAGGCATTTTCACTTATAACTTCAATACCTTTCATTTAATTCACTTAATACTTCACAGAGTTGTTCAGGGCCATAACACAATGAGGTTAGATAACTTCATATTATCAGGTTAAAGTTTTAGAGCAAGTTGGGAGTTTTCCTAATAACTTCTATACCCTTCATTCAATTGACTTAATACATCACACTGTTATCGACGACATCTTACAATTATGTTACATTACACCATTTCATCCTAAATACAGATTGTGGCCCCTGATTGACTTAGGGACTTAAGTTAAAATTTTAAGCTCATTGTGTCAAGTTAAAGTTTAAGGGCAAGTCGGTATTTTCACTCATTACTTTTATACCCTTCATTCATTTGACTTAATACTTCACACATTTGATTACTGCTATCACACAATTAGGTTACATAACTCCATATTAACCCTCAATACATATTTTAGCCCTCCATTGACTTTTTTTATTTATGTTTTTTTGCTTTTGACGGGCACATTTTTTTTATATTTTAACCAAAGTGAAACCAGGTTATAAGAATGGCTTATGCCGTTGTATGGGCGGAACGGCATAAGGGGGCGTTGGTATTATATATCTATACATTTTAATCACCACTGTTTGGGGTTCAAGCACAGATTTTTTTTTTAAATCTTGACAGCCGACTTGGTACAAATGCACAGTCATGCATAAGTTGTCATGTTAATTACAAAAACGTGTGTGCTTTGGGACGTTAAGCTGTCACATTTGCCTCGTATTCTTAGTATTTAAGTTGGAACATTTCTTTGTGTAAGAGAATCCAGGTTGAGTCCGGAAGTTGTGATGGACTCACATGTCTGTTAGGTTATGGCAGAGACATAGAGAATATTATATTTTATCTAAAAATTTGTTATTATGTTAAAAATGAACATTTTGATAAAGAAAAAACATTTGAACAATTGTTGGTTTGATGAGTTAGAGTTCTGCTGGTTAGACACTTAAGAGTTCTATAAAGTTCTGGAGAGTTACATGGCATTACGTCACACGAGTGTTTTTTGTTTGTTTGTTTGTTTCAAATGTTATTGCAAGGCTTGGGAATATTATATATACTAAGCATATCTAATTAAAAGGGAAATTCATCCAGATACATCGTCGCGTACATTACTAATTGTTTTTATTTCTTCAACAATAAGTTAAAATTATTGTAGTTGATGGCGTATCCTTGCACCATTTCGATTTGTTTCTCCAACATACCTTGCCAACGAGTCATTTTAATATTAACCATCTTTAATGCTTCGATTAATTAATTGATTGATTGCCTGTTTTCGGATATATGAGACTGGGATACGTTTAAAATATATATTAATTGATATTAGAAAAGAAATAATCTGGGGCAATAAATTTATAAAACATAATAATAAAAGCATACTGTTTAAGAATTGGATTGAATCGGATATAATATTCGTAAACGACATTCTTTCAAATACTGGCACTATAGACACCAATCTGATTCTAAATAAACTTAAAAACAAAACTAATTGGATAGCGGAAATTAATATAGTTAAAAAGCCATTCCGATCCAATGGAAAATAATAATAATGTCAATTCAAAACTTTTAATAAGGTTTCGGAACAAACTAATCAACGAAATGACAAATAAGGAAATATATCAGCTCTTTGTCCGGCAAATTTTCGAAAAACCGTATATCCATAGTTACTGGAATAAACGTGTACAAGAAAGTATCTAGTGGAAATCATGGTATTATATAGTTCATGAATCTATCGTTGACAACAAAGTTAAACAATTCAAAATTAAATTATTAAATAGTTTAGTGGCGACTAACTTAAATTTATTTACATGGATTGTGAGACAGTCCCCTGTGTATGTGTTGTTCTGAAAGTTGAAGATTATCAGCATTTGATTGTTCTTCATTATCCAATTTTGGTCGACGATAAATGCCTTATTTAAAAAATGTGGTATAAAGAAAATGTTTAATGACATCAAATATATTGTATTGGGATATAAGATATACCAAAAAGAATACAACTGTGTTAATATTGTTTAAAGTCAAATATTTTACTGTATATTTAAAACATACTTCATATGCGACCGGAGAATGAAGCCCATAAATATATTTTCTTATTTATATTACGATCTGATTGCTTTAGAAACATACCTACGAATAAAAAATGTCAATTACCGATTCCTGAATGACTTTATAAAAAACCTTAAGTACATTCAATAGATACTTTGAGTATATATATATTTTTTAAATCTTTGTTTATGTAATACTTTATTACCTGTGACATTGTTGCTTTTATGATCTAATAAACGGACTGTTATACTTTAGCAGTTCCAAAAAGAAAAAGAAAAACGTTTAAAACGGTTAAACTACTTTCGAGAATATGTATCACCGTTTGTTGTGTATGCGCTATCTTAGCAACGTTATGTCTCAAGGCTTGAACGTCAGAATCGTCTGTTACCCCGAATAGAAATTTGAATATGCCTACCAAAGGCAATATAGACCGTTTAGATCGTTGGCCTAAAGTTCGTAGATCTTTATAGCTAAATAATATTTTTGCGTAAGTGTCCTGCACGTTTCCCAAATCTAACTAAATGTTTTCGATGGTTTCAATGAATGCGTCTTTATCAGTATACCTTTCATTCTTCTCAACATGCATTATAACTTGATTAGCCATTTCGGTACTATTTGTTAATCATTGATCAACTTGATCAAGAAAATTCGCAAACACATTAGTGTCGATAACCAGAGCTAATTGCCAGTATCACTAGGTGACAGAAATATCTTTTAGTTTTTGACATATTACATTATCGTATATTTCAAAAGCAACGATCATGCCAATTGCGTTTGGTTTTATTCATAAATTGTCACCAAAAACTAGACGAGCTGTATATGTATTTGTATTTCCTTTCTACATGTTTGTTTGTTTTGTTTCCTGTTGTTGTTTTATCACACCTGATGTATCTCCAATCTATTGGTATTAGGTTCCTCTATAAACGGCAATACTGCTTCTATTTTCATGTCTTATTCGATTTCTTTCCACAATTTTCAAGGTTTATGTGTTAAAGAATATATTTAACATTCTCACTTCCATATCAACCATCATGCACGCTGATTTGTGTGTAACTTGGTTGATGTTTTCCTTTTTTTCTTTTGTTCTATCCATTTTTGAGTATTTACTGGAAAATCTGTCAATGATGCAAAACTCATTTAAAATGTGTTATACATGAAACTTTATATATTTTGATTGTTTATATGTGTGTGTATTCTATATGTATGTTTATATTTTGTGTAATGTGACGATGAGCTGTATATGCTTAAGTCAAAAATAAATTTTCTGTTCTGTTCTGTTCTGCGTACAAGAGTACAAGGTAATCAAGATTATTCATCCTTGTTTTTTTTCTGAAAATAGATTATTAATATAATTGTTAACAATCAATCAGTAACAATCGATATAGAGATATTTACAGTATTTACAAACAATGCACTAATACCGTGCGAAGCCTCTATGTATGTGAACATGTATACATATGCGAAAGTCAAATAATATTCTTCTACTAACTTTGATAATTGCAATAGTACTTTTTCAGTTCATCCTTTATATGTCAATAATACTAGACGCTATCTGCATAGTTTAGTTGTAATGTTGATATATTTATATGAAAACATAACACAAAAAAACTGTAAAATTTACGTGTAATAAAATATGTTCTTTTCTGTTCTGTATACTATTATAGTTTGATAGATTTGTGATTTACAATTCCAGTTCATCCTTAAACGTATATAATACATATTATAATCAATTTAAGTGTAATTGTAATATATTTTTTTATTTAATATGTATATGAAACACAAAAACTGTATAGTATACGTGTAATAAATTCTGTTCTGTTCTGTTCTATGTCAACATTCTCATAGCAAATCGTAGACAGCTTTTACATAGCACAACTTTGTCATAAGACACAGCATAACGGACAAACATTTTAACATTGTTTTTGTCGCGTTCTTTTTATGACTCGAATCCTTCTTATGCTTTTTAGTAGTAGGTATTTTAGCTGAAACAGTCTCAATATTCATTTCTTCATAGTCGCTCGTGTAATCACTCACCTATGGTCTCGAATAATTTTAGTTAGGTTTGCCATATGGTGACCAAACTCGGTATGTAGGAAGAGCTTATGTAGGCATGCAATATTTGGTCAAGATCACTGTTACTTGCAAAAAAACCCCAGTTAAAACTGGATCTCACACCGAATGCTTGTCTTTCTTTTTTTATTGCTTTTGACAGGCATATATTACATCATTACTATATTCATTTCTAAGACAAGGCAGCATATAATCATTTGTGCTGTCTTACAATAGCTCTTGTATTTGAAATTGTCGATGCTTTGATCTTATTAGAAAGAAATACATCAAATAACACGTCATCATTATATTTGTCCATCTGTACTAAAATTTATTGAATTGTTAAATACAAAAAAAATAGACAAGAACTCATAAAACTATCTTTATTTGTCAAAGAAGCGTAATGTACAAAACGAACAATTTTAAATATTGAATTAAAATAAGGATTGGTTTTTGTTTGTTCTTTGTTTTTGGTACATCCTCAAATACTTTGAATATGTCTATAAATTTGTATTCTTATTGACTTATTATTGAATTACCCGTGTTTTCACCTGGTGTTAAATTATTATATTGAGACACTTTGTATAAGTCTTAATAAAGTATCTGTACATAATGTTGTTTGAAATTCTTGATCTTACACAATTATGTCAAACTCTCGTTGCTTGGTGGCAAGAGTGAGTGGATTCAGGAACGTGATGCAGTGAAAGAGTGGAGTGAGCAGGAGAGATTGAAAAGAGGGGAGACGGGTGAGGAGAAAGAGGAATAGAATATGGGGAGGTGAGATATAACATGAAGCGGAGAAAATAGAGGGACAAAATAAATAAGGTTGCGAGGAGTTACTTGGAGAGTGAGAGAGAGAGAGAGAGAGAGAGAGAGAGAGGGGAGGGGGGGCATTAAAGTTGTCATCGAGTCGGAATGATGGTTTAAGAAAAAGAAGATCCCTCATGCCATGCATCTTTATAAAACAGAATACATACTATAATAAAATTATGTAGTACAGTTTAACTGAATTTAAGTGGTATGGCACTGTTAGTTAAGTATAAATAACAACTTCCCCAATATAGAACAAGAGCGGTCACAGACAGCTATATCCCCCGCCTCATGTGGACATTTTTTGTAATGAAAGCCAATCAATGGTAAGGGTAGTTTCTCAGGAACATAAAAAATGCGTAAAATTAAGAAAGGGCAATAACTCTTTCAAAAAAGGTCAAATCTCGAAAGCCCAACAATATGCGCTGCGTCACTATATAGTCATAAACGTAAGAGGAGTTGCGAAGAAACCAATTTTAAATGTAAAATAAAGAAAGGGCAATAACTCTTTCAAAAATGGTCAAATCTCGAAAGCCCAACAATATGCGCTGCGTCACTATATAGTCATCAATCAGTGAAAGTTTAGTAGAAATTGCATGAAAAACGTAAGAGGAGTTGGGAAGAAACCAATTTTAAATGTAAAAAAGGGCAATAACTCTTTCAAAAATGGCCGAATCACGAAAGCCTGACAATACGCGCTGTGCCACTTTATCAATCTGTGAAAGTTTGGTAGAAATCGCATGAAAAACGTAAGAGGATTTGCGAAGAAACCAATTTTAAATGTAAAATAATAAATGGCAATAACACTTTCACAAATGGTCAAATCGCAAAAGCCAGAAAATATGCGCTGCTTCACTTTATGATCATCAATCTGTGAAAGTTTGGTAGAAATCGCATGAAAAAAGTAAGAGGAGGGAGTTGCGAAGAAACCAATTTTAAATGTAAAATAAGCAAAGGTCAATTACTCTTTCAAAAATGGTCGAATCGGGAAAGCCCGACATTATGCGCTGCTTCACTTTATAATCATCAATCTGTAAAAGTTTGGTAGAAATCGCATGAAAGACGTAAGAGGAGTTGCGAAGAAACCAATTTTAAATGTAAAATAAGCAAAGGGCAATAGTTCTTTCAAAAATGGTCAAATCAGGAAAGCCCGACAATATGCGCTGCTTCACTTTATGATCATTAATATTTGAAAGTTTGGTAGAAATCGTATGAAAACGTAAGAGGAGTTGCGAAGAAACCAATTTTAAATATAAAATAAGCAAAGGGCAATAACTCTTTTAAAAATGGTCGAATCAGGAAAGCCCGACAATGTGCGCTGCTTCACTTTATGATCATCAATCTGTAAAAGTTTGGAAGAAATCGCATGAAAAACGTACGAGGAGTTGCGAAGAAACCAATTTTAAATGTAAAATAATCAAAGGGCAAGAACTCTTTCACAAATGGTCAAATCAGGAAAGCCCGACAATTTGCGCTGCTTCACTTTATGATCATCAATCTGTAAAAGTTTGGTAGAAATCGCATGAAAAACGTAAGAGGAGTTGCGAAGAAACCAATTTTAAATGTAAAATAAGCAAAGGGCAATTACTCTTTCAAAAATGGTCAAATCAGGAAAGCCCGACAATATGCGCTGCTTCACTTAATGATTATCAATCTGTGAAAGTTTGGTAGAAATCGCATGAAAAACGTAAGAGGAGTTGCGAACAAACCAATTTTAAATGTAAACTAAACAAAGGGCTATAACTCTTTCATAAATGGTCGAATCCCAAAAGCCCGACAATATGCGCTACTTCACTTTATGATCATCAATCTGTGAAAGTTTGGTAGAAATCGCATGAGAAATGTAAGAGGAATTGCAAAGAAATGAATGTGGGACGGACGAACGGACGCACGCACACACGCACGCACGCACGCACGCACACACACACACACACGGAATCGCGCCTACCATTACTATATCCCATCGCCTTTTTAAGGTGGGGGATAATTAAAAAGTGACTACAGTCAGATCTGATGCATCTTTTTATCAAATAATAAGGCCAGTAATTATATCTTAGTTAAGGAGTTGTTTTCATTATAGAAGATATCAAGGGCAGTAATGTCAGGTGCGTCCATGCTTCCCGGTTCATTGTTATAAGTGGAAAACGTCCTCGATTCGGTGAGTATTACCACTGTTTTCTATATGTTTCAACGATAATTTTTAGAAACGACCTTGTGCACCGAATGAAGAGCAATTGCTCGTTTATGAAAACGCTTGTTTTAGATCAAAATAATGTTTGTATTAAAATATCTCGTGAAAACAATGCACGTTCTTACTATGCTTCCCGACTCACTCAATGCATTTTTTGCTTTAAAACAACTATTCAATACCGTTTTCTTGCGTACAAACCCCACCCGATGCTTTGTTTTGGACAATAACAGTATTGCTATTGTTTTCCGAATGCAGACAGCCAATTTTGGAGTTAAATCGGCTCATTTACGAAAATGCTTGCTGGTTCATTCTGTACATTTTTAGAACCTAGGT
This sequence comes from Mya arenaria, assembly GCF_026914265.1. Taxonomy (NCBI): domain Eukaryota; kingdom Metazoa; phylum Mollusca; class Bivalvia; order Myida; family Myidae; genus Mya; species Mya arenaria. The sequence continues at coordinate 25,906,606 of NC_069124.1, read as the reverse complement.
TCATCCCAAATCTGGAAGATCTATGGCACACTGTATTTACCCGAATTACCAGTCGTTTTGTTTTAGTTTTTCACAAAAATTAATTTGGTTAATCATTTTATTAAATAAGAGGGTGTACAGATATATAATTTATATCTTAAAGGAATAAAAGATGAAACGAAAGAAGAGATCAAACCTGAATCTAAATAGACAAAAAACAAGACGCTTTAAGGAAGTCAATATAAACGACATAATAAATGAACTCTGCATACTTGATGATATAATAAAAATAGAGATTCTTTATATATTAAAGGCACTATACTCTAGATTGGCACCAAAAAAGTTTTTTTTCTGTAAAGAAATTCAGGACAAGTATTTAAAGAAATGTTTTACTCTTTCATATCATTAATGTAGAAAAAAAAACGAGTCGGAGACCGGGTTGGAACTGGTGTCGCCAAAATTGCAGTCCAGTGTGGTATCCACTGTGCTACGAAGGCTTACCCTAAACGTTTGGAATATTTAAGCTATATACCTAACTTGGTTATATCACCTGATGGCATCGACTAGCGAATCACGCATTACGGGAATGAATTCCACTAGGAAGACATACCTAGTAATCTTTTTTAATTGAAAAAAAATTCAAGTACAACAACGAAGGCGGGACTCCTTAGGTGACATAGGCTGCCCTTTGCTTCATTTAAAATGGTGTAGTGATTGAAAAATTATCTTCGATTTAAGTCTTCATTTTAAGCAAAAAGTTGCCGTCGGACGTAGCATTTATGACTTAATTTATCACGAGGTATAAACACACTGCCTGTACAAAATTACCCTTCTTAGACGTGCGTTAGAACATATACAAGACTTTTTTAAAAAAATGCCGCCTTTTATTCGTTATTTTAATGTGCCATAGATCTTTCAGATTTGGGATGAACCTAGGTTCTAAAAATGTACAGAATGAACCAGCAAGCATTTTAGTAAATGAGCCGATGTAACTCGAAAATTGGCTGTCTGCATTCGTAAAACAATAGCAATACTGTTATTGACCAAAACAAAGCATCGGGTGGGGTTTGTACGCAAGAGAACGATATTAAATAGTTGTTTTAAAGCAAAAAATGCATTGAGTGAGTCGGGAAGCATAGTAAGAACGTGCATTGTTTTAACGAGATATTTTAATACAGACATTATTTTGATCTAAAACAAGCGTCTTCGTAAACGAGCAATTGCTCTTCATTCGGTGCACAAGGTCGTTTCTAAAAATTATCGTTGAAGCATATAGAAAACAGTGGTAATATTCACCGAATCGAGGACGTTTTCCACTCAAAACAATGAACCGGGAAGCATGGACGCACCTGACATTACTGCCCTTGGATATTATAAAATAAGAATAGGGTCAAGGTAAAAAAGGAATCTCGCCAACGTTGCAAGACTTGTACGAGATGTGAACAGCTTTTTATTTGCCTTCACTATTTTCATAGATTACGCATTGTTTGTAAAAGAATGGGAAGTTAAACTTATATCGTATAGATCGTAATAAATGCTTTGACGCACCCTTGAACCTTGAAACTTTTCAAGAGCTTGGACCCACGAAGTTGCATTAAATGGTTAAATATTAAAACGCATATTTATTATCAACTTATTTGTATTAGTGTATTAACGTAATTACTTACGCAAAGTTCTAACGGGAAGTACATGACCCCTAGTATATCCTCCACCGACAGGCAGTCGGCACAGCCCATGTCCAAGAAGTACCACTGTGCGGTATCCGCCACCACCGCAACGTCGGCCATGTCCAATAGGCTCGTCAGCAGCAACACAGCCGTCGCCGTCTTTAACCTCCCCATGTACTTTGGTAATATTGAGACAAAACTATCATGCCATTCAATGGCAATTCCAATGGCAATGCATGTGTATAATGTTCAATTAGTTTTGTGTTTTATTTAGCGGTCTGTTACTTATGACGTTTACCTAAAGGCTCGCACCTTTCATTATATAATGGCCAAACGTGCTACAGTAAATTATTGTTAATCCCCCGCCACGGAGTGGGGAGGGGATTATAAAAATGCGCTTCATCCGTCTGTCAGTCCGTCCGTCCGTCCGTATGTCCGTCCGTCCGTCCGTCTGGCTGTAACATTTCGTGTCCCGGCTTTAACTTACGTATGCATTGATTGATTACCATACTATTTGGTACAAATGTTGTCCTCATTGAGACGATACGCAGCGACCTTGACCCGGGTCCATACCTCAAAGGTCAAGGTCACACAAGACATTTAAAGGTCAGAGTACATATGCTCGTGTCCGCGCTATAACTTATTTTTGCATTGATGGATTACCATATTTCTTGGTACAAATGTTGTCCTCATTGAGACGATGTACAGTGACCTTGACCCGGGTCCATTCCTTAAAGGTCAAGGTCATACGATACATTTAAAGGTCAGAGTACACATGCTCGCGTCCGCGCTATAACTTACTTATGCATTGATTGATTACCATATAACTTGGTTCAAATGTTGTCCTCATTGAGACGATGTGCAGTGACCTTGACACGGGTCCATACCTCAAAGGTCAAGGTCAAACGAGATATTTAAAGGTCAGAGTACAAATGCTCGTGTTCGCGCTATAACTTACTTATGCATTGATGGATTACCATATTACTTGGTACAAATCTTGTCCTTATTGAGACGATGTGTAGTGACCTTGACCCAGGTCCATACTTTAAAGGTTAGAGTTCACATATGACATTTAAAGGTCATAGAACACAGTCTTGTGTCCGGGCTTTTTACATTTAGAAGTGTAGGCATGTCAATTCTTACTGGATTTATTGACCTTATACATTTCATGTACTTTTAGCAACAATAACTGATCCAAGAACTCGAACCAATTGCAATTTGGGCCATAAATCCATCATTCAGTTGTGTGTCCATATTATGACAATGCTAAATAGAGGATAAAATATAAATGTTAATTGAAAGTGTTAAACAAGTTGCACAGATTGATACTAAGCAGTGGCGGATCCAGGTTTCTCAGTTGGGGGGGGGGGGGGCGTAACTTCTGAAATTGACTTCTGTTGGCCGCTAAGGCCCCCATGTGTTTTCATGGTAATTCAGGGGGGTCGGAGGCCTTCGCGACGGCCAAAGCTCTTAAACTATTGCATGTGTTTACTATGGAACACCGGGGCTCAATGCTTTTTGCGAAATGCGTTATGCAAATGCTATATTTAGAACAATAGTTTAATTTTCGACCAATCGAATGGCCGAGTACGGAATTACGGAAGCTCTTGCTATGTGAAATCTAAATATAGTAACACCTCCTGAATAACGGATTTCCTTCGCATCTCGCATTTCGCATGAAGCATTTTAAAAGCATTTAGCATCTCGCATTTTGCACAAAAATCATTTCTCAAAAAGCATTTCGCATATGGCATAACACAATCAAATTGAATCGGACGAAATATTGTGCACGTTCCGAACTGCTCCCGGCAGTGAAGGGGATGTAAGACATAGGCTACTGATACTGCTACAGAAATATTATTATACGGTGAAAGAAACGATACTCTTTCTAACCTAACGCGTTTACAGCAATATACAGAGTTGCACATCTTGCTATTCGCAATCTAACTGACTTTCTGGCATATTTTCTCTAGGACACCTCTTTACTTTACCGTTTCTGAATATTATATTGTATTGGTGTGTATATATATGTTATTCTAATGAATAGACACAACAAACGTATTATTTTTCACCTCTATTACATGCAGATAAAAGTATTTTTCAAATTAATGTGTTCCTTTTTTCATTTCAAACAAAATGATTCTGCTCAATTTATGCTTACAACGGTAAAAAATATTGAATCGAAGCTTTTCGCATTTTGCATTTCGCAAAAAGAATTTCGCATTAAGCAATTCGCAAAAAGCATTTCGCATAAAGCATTAAGCGTTTTGCAAAAAACATTAAGCATTATGCAAAAAGCATGAAGTATTTCGCATTTCGCAAGAAGCATTGCGCCCCGGCGTTCCATAGTTTACACTGTTTTTACAATGCATGAACTGCGAGAGACACTTTGTAACGTAGTAACGCCGTTAAGCTGATCGTCACCTCCCTATAGATCAAGTTTTTTCCCCCGCTTAAATTGAAAGACCTTGGTAAAATTGAAACAGTAATTCATACAGTTATTGGGCAAACTATAATGTTTGTTCAGTGACACCGAGTGAAAGTGTCTGCTTTAAGCAAGTAGTCCGCTGAATTATCGTGTATTTGATCTCTTAAGTTAATCTTGTTTCATATTATCGGATTTGGTAAAAATGTTACTGGATTGCTAAACGGTTTGGATCTGGATTAGACGCCGAGTTACTCGGCGTCTGATCCGGATCCAATCTGGTTGACGACATCACTACGGTCGCTATCGGTATGCTTAGGGTTACAAACAAAACTTTATCGAAATTACCCATTTACTTCATAGATACGCATGTATTAGCATCTCGAGCAGATAGAAATTGACGCCATAGTGGGAAATTGTTTTTTTTATGAGTTTAAATGAATTGCCTCTCGTAAATTGTCCCTTACCGCTATAAACAGTGTTGACCCTTATCATACCGATCGCGACCATAGTAATTTTAAAGTTAACCAGCTTGGACGAACTAACTCGGCGTCTAATCTGGATCCAAGCTGTTTTACACTCAGTCAACTGTTTTACCAGTTTTCAGACGGACCAAACAAGTTTTAATGACCAAACACATGATAATTCAGCGGACTATTTCTTTGAAGGCAGGATGAGGGTTAAACCATTACAGTTTGGGAGCTATGGAAACCGGAATCGGATCTGAATCGAGCACAAAAAACGACATTACCGTGTTCAGGCTTTAAATCTAACGGCATATCTCTTCGAGCACATCCTTAGCAGTCGAATCAGTTCCAATTCCCAACTGTTTCCCGTAGTCTACATCGAAAAGTGTCGCCTGCCCAAAATACATGTTTCCTTTTTTTTTTAATTTTCATGTAGTTTGAGTGTTAAAAGCTTGGATCACAATCAAGTACATGGTTATTTGTATAGATAACATAATCATGAAAAATCCAACCTTGATTATTCGAACTCGGATTACTCGAATTCCAGAAGCAGCGTCTGATCTTATTCTAAATTTACTGCCATTCATTTCTAGTGTATTGTTTTAAGTCGCTTTATACTGACTTCTGCGAATATATTCAGAGAAGGTGAAATATTAACTCCTTTCCGGCTGATGATATAATTAATATGGAAACAGCTTGGATCCATATAAGATGACAAGCTTCTCGGCGTCTGATATGATTCAAAGCTGTTTGACACTCCCGCCATATCAATCTTTCGAACAGATTTGTTTAGCATAAGACAGTCGCTTATAGTAATAAACTTTAAAATACTTCCAAAGTCATAGAAATGTGAAGACAAATAAAAAAAATATTTGCACAGAACGTAGTCTGCTGGGTGCTATTCTGTACTTTGTATTTAGTCATTATGACGAACGATCCGAAAAGTGAAACAGACGAGCAAACGTCTGTTTCACTGACTTCTCAGGGTTAATACATTCAACACAATGTCGAATAAAACCAGAACATATTTTATTAAAATAACTGTTGTGTCCGATATTCCCCGCATGTATTTCAGCCGTCCGATATTCACTACAAAACTACGCATGTGTCCGATTGAACGGCGTTTTACTTCCTGCATATAGCCGTAAAAACGGAGGATAGCCAAACGCTAACACATTCTACTGAATACGTCATAATAGATAATTTAATCGATAAGAGCGTTCCACAACGTCTCGGACCAATTATATTTCGTAAGAGTCCAATGTGGCCAAATAGATGTTCGATACAACCACGGTAAATCGAGATCTATTTTTTTTGTGTGGCGCAAATCATAACCTTAAAAGCTATCTACAATGATGGAACGATATTAATAATTTATACATATACTTGGAAAAAAAATTGGGGGGGGGGGCCGCGCCGGGTACGCCCCCCCCCCCTGGATCCGCCTATGCTAAGCGCATTCTACCAAGCGTTATCATTATGTGAAACAAGCTTAATATTAAAAAAAAAAATGGAAACAAATGTGATAATATATTTATAACATGTGTTTTCTCTTCAAAAGCAGTAAAACAATGTTATGACGTCACCACAGTATATGTGTATCACTTTATCGCAAACTTACTTAAGGCTTGCTATTTCATCGATGTTATAAATAAAGGACTCATTATCCTTTCTATTTTCAGCCAAAATAACCTTGTCATTGATCTTACCTAAACTACACAATATAAAAAACTTCAAATATCCAAGAATATTTAGGTTACCGATCAAGCAACTTGTATTTCCTATATTCCCACTCTTGACCAGTGGTTGTGTACAATTTTGGTCAGATTCAACGTACCAGTCAGGTTGCTAGAAAAACAAAATATACTAAAAACAACGGCGGGGGATATAGCCGTCCTTTGGACTGCCTTGTTGCTATGATAATACATTTATTAATAGAATATTTATTAACTTTATTTACAATATATTTAGACTGAAGAAAAACAAAACCGGAAGGCATAAAAACACGTTTAAATAGGACAAAATCCTCAACTTTGTAAAATTATCACTTCAGAATAATGTTCTAAAATATCATACTTTAACATTTTACTTTTTATCATCTATAAAGGGTTTCTGTACACACCTGCAAATATTTTTTCAAATAATATCAACACGGGAATGGAAATAGCCATTTAAATCTCCAAATTTTATATCAAAAGAATATCTCCCAGGACAAATCCTGGACTTTGTACGGGAACTAGCGGTGCTGGGATTCCGAGCCTGACTCTCAGAGCCACCACTCGTACGTGTGGACTGGTCTTTCATGATACGAGATCTGTCTTCTCTTCTGTCTTTCCATCGACTCTCAGGGTCACTATTGTACATGCGTATGTGATCGCGCATGTTGCGAGAACTATCCAACTTTCTTCGTTACTACTAGCACTAAGGGTCTGTTTCCTCTTTTTCTTATCCCATCGTCCCTTTCTTTGTCATCATACTCATCCTCGTGTTTTTTTTCCACCTCAACCTACCTCTTACCTTAATATCTCCCTTTTCCTATCTATCATCTCCCTTTTTTCCTCTCTTCTATTCTACCTGCCCCTTTTAACAAATCTTCTTCTCCCCTATATCCGCCATTCTTGCCCTATTTTATCTTCCCTCTTCTCCTCTTCTATCCTCTTTTTCTATCATCCATTCTTTAATTGCTGTTCTCTTATACTAGTTTCCCACTATTCCCTTAATATTGTCCTTTTCCTTTCTATCATCTCCCATATTTCATACCCGTTTTCTCTTTTCTATTACCCTTTCTATTCTCCCTTCCTCTTCTATCATACGTTCTTACCTCTGACATCCGCTATTCTTGCATTCTGCAATCCCCCTCTTATCCTTTTCTATCCCACCTCTTCTATCACCCATTCTTTATTATTGTCCTCTTATATCCCAATATTCCCTACTCTATCATTCCTCCCTTCTCACGTCCTTCACCTATACTACCCCCTTCTTCCCCTCTTCTATCCTCCTCCCTTCTCCCCCTCGCCCCCCTTTGCAGATCTTATATCCTCACTCCCTTCTCCCCCTCGCCCCCCCCCCCCCCCGTATGCCCTCTTCTAATCACCCTTCCTTCTCCATCTCGTCCCCCTTATCTCCTCTTCTATCCTCCCTCCCTTCTCCACCTCGCCCCCCTTATCCCCTCTTATATCCTCCCCCTCCCCCCTCGTCCACCTTATCCCCTCTTCTATCCTCCCTCCCTTCTCCCCTCGCCCCCTTATCCCGTCTTCTATCCTCCCTCCCTTCTCCCCCTCGTCCGCTCTTCTATCCTCCCCGTCCTTCCAACCCGGTCTCCTCCTTATCTCCTCTTTATCCTCCCTCCCCTCTTATATTCTCCCTCCACCTTCTACCCCTCTTCTACCCTCCCTTCTCCTTCTCTATCATCTTACCACCTGTTCAATACTCCCCGTTCTGACGATAACATTCACATAAACTTCAACAAAATTGAATGATGATGATTATTAATGATAATACTAATATTATACAACAAGAACAACAACAACATGAACAGCAACAACATGAACAACAACAACAACAACAATTATTTCAAATCTGCAATATGCATGACAATGTTGTTCAGCTAGTATGGCTCTTTTCGGCTATTATTGAGTCACTATTGTTTCATATTTCAATTTTTTTACGAAATTTGTAGAAAGATGCAACGCTGAAATTTTTGCCCAAGGATTGCATCATTAAAATACAAGCAAAACTAAAATAGTTCACACGTGTAAGAGCAGTAAATAAGATCTTTAGTCTTTTGTATGCTAAGGATTTTCATATCTTTTCTGTAAAAAAAAAATTTAGAACTAAACTTCCTTGTTTTCTTTACATCAGTTGTGACCCGTGGTGACCCATGTGAGAACCCTTTTGGATTCACGTGATTCCTCAACCTGGTATACTAAAGTTATGTTGTCCACGCTGTAACTCGAGGTGCATATGTCGCATCATCACCAAATTGTACAGTATGTTTATTGGCAAAATATTCGATCTTATCGATGACAAACTATGTCGCCTTTGACACTTCAAAGTTGTTGCCCTCGAATTGCAACAAATACGCAAAGTTTATGTTGTCCGCGCTGTAACTCGAGTTACTAGTACATTTGCCTGATCAATCTCCAAATTTGTACAATAAGCGTATTGGCAGAATACTAGTATCTAAGCCAACGTCGATAGCAAGCCATGTCCACAGAGTAATGGCCCTTGAGTTGCTTAAAGTACACAAGCTTTAGGTTGTCCTCTCGGTTACTCGATGAGCTTTTGACCGATCATTACCAAACTTTAACAATATGAGTAAGGGAGGGACATGTTTTACTCACAAGTAGTTTGTGATCACTTTGGACTACAACATGTCCTTCATACGCCTTTTGATAACACTTGATCATGCCGTGCAAAAAAGAAAAAGCAAACAGGTCTGTCATTTTCAAGAAAATAAACGACAACTAAAACGTCAACTTGCAGCACAATATCAATAATCGGGTCGAAATACGAGGTGGTGGTGTGTAAGCTTATTTATACTCGCACCCAAATCGGCGAATGCTCCGAAACGACATGGTCATATTAGGTTTTGGGGGTATAGTGCAAAGACAGAATGTAACCCTGGTTAGAGCTACACTGGCTCTTTAACGTGTTTTAACATGCAAAACGTTGTGTTTTGGTATGTTACGGATTTGAGCAAATTTACCAAGGAATAATTATGATGAAACTCCTAAAATACTACATGAGTATGTCTGTGTACCAAAATGCTTCAAACTATCCAATCAACAATATATTGTTCTTTTAAAACTGTCGAGCATTTGGTTACCTCAATCTATTGATAAGCACTGGAAAGTGCAATTAGTTCACGAGTCATGTTAGTGCAACTAAATTAATACATTGATAGTGATCAATATTAAATTACAATTTGAAACATATGTTCTACGTTCTATGCTTTGTCTACCTTCGTATCTAGATCATTTTTATGTTCCATTTTTGAGGAATTACAACGCTGTGTTATTAAACTATTAAAAACACCCCACTAGGACAGCTTTTAAAGGAGTTTAAAAATCTTCCAAGGAACAATGCTCCAAACTAAAACAGTTATACGGTAATATTATTAAAAGTATTCTTCCTCAAGTGAAATTATATTAATTTCACCAACATGTATTTGGAATGGTGCACAATGACTTTAGACAATTTTTCAAAAACATTAATCATCAAAAATAAAATTTGATTAAATATGTCAACAAGGTCCCATTTTTCGAAAATTCATAAGCATAACAACCTTAAGAAGCTCATTTAATTCAGTCAAATTTGTTGAATCTTGAAACTTCTTAAGTCCCTTATAACAGGATTAAGCTTAACTCACTGTTTTTGTTGTTTTATAAAATGCGTTATATTTACTACTTTAAGAGTTTTTAGGAATTATATAAGAAAAATCTGTATGCTAATGAGAAGAAACCATTTTTTATTTATCAAAATCCATTTTAGTATGTATTTTGGCTAATTGAAATAAACGACTTAAGCCTATTAAGCTTAAGAAGTTTCGAGAAATTGGGGCCAGGGGATTATCATGCCAAACTTTCCTTAAACTATGCCTTTAAGCCTGTTATAAGGGGCTTAAGATGTTTCGAGAAAATGAGGCAGGAGGCCGGATTTTAAACTTTGTTAATCTACAAAAGCAAATCGGACCGCAGTGCTCCGCGTTATAAACCTTGCCTTCTCCAAACAAAAATGGCGACGTCTGTCAAGTTTTGCTGAATGAAATGAAAACTTTTAGGAGTTTTGTTATAAAAGGACTAGTTACTGGACATGTTTGGATTGTAAATAATCTTATATGGATATTTGATATTTTTGAAATGGATAAAGCGTTCAAAATGGTAAATGTTGAAGTTTTCCAAGAACAAAACTTTCGTGACTTTTCGAGGGGCGCACTTGGGGGAAAATCCGTCATTTTCAAGAACTGTTTATACCTTTCTATCATATGATTTCATTGTTGATTTACTTCACTTACTACTAAGCAATTTTGATTTTATGATATAAAAAAGGAAATAAACTTTAAGAACGTGTTGCCATTCTGTTGTTTATATTTTCTTGTCAGATTTTGACAGGATGTTGTTTTCATTTCCTAAAGACAAATGAGAAATTTTGTTATGAAAATCTTATGAGAAACATTTTTGTTTTATTTTGCTCTAAATTTTTAATAAAATCATTTCATTTTGTATATTTTTTGTAGCTTTTTGGTAAATATGTCTTATATGACTTTACTGATGTTTTCAAATTCTCAACTGACAGTAGTAGTTCTCAGAGATTCTGTTTGCTAATTGCATATTAATACAGTAGTTAATTTGATCTATTTCGATTGTTATTAAAATGATATTGTCCAGAAAATAATATGGCTCCTATATATTAAACCATGTCCTTTTTGTCCTAACAGTCTGACTTGATAATGTCAGAAGTACCATGTTGTTACAAATGAACAATAATAGAAAATTAGATGAAAGAACGACTCATCCGGAACAAATAATACATATAAAATACCCAGTTATTTTTTCACAGGCACTTTATATTAAAAACATTGGAAAAGTCCGGACTGTCCAAGACCTACTCCTGTCTGAGATCTAAACTTCCTTACTGGTACATGTTTAGCGTATGCATTATGATGCTGTATTGTTATAACTTTCATAGAACTCCTTTTATGTTAAAAACAGCCAACTAAATGAACTATTACTGCATTTTTTTTAAATATCATAAAGGATTTCTGTATCATTACTATGTAATATTACAAAAAAATCTATTTCCAAATCGCCAAATCTCAACCATACAACAATGTAAGGATTTTTTTCTCCATTTCTGGCAAAGATAAGAATGATTTATTTTATATATTAGGTACTTAGGTGCATACAGTATACAGTTTACATGCAGTATTTTTCAATTCTAAAAATCAAAATTAGACATTCAAACTTTTTATAATTGTATTTTTAATGGTAATAACCCCTATTTTTCAGAAGTAATCCATAATAATTTTCAACTGTAATATGAGTTTTTTTTCGAAAAAAAAAAATAGTTCAGATGTTATTACTTAGCACACATGTAGCAATTTGCTAATGTGTATCAATATGCTCTTGCTTTAATAATATTCTAATTATGAAAAATCAGATTTTCAATCAAGAAGGTGAAAGCACATAAAAAGCGTACATGCCCGACTTTGTATCATACTAGGTACATGTATAAGATATTTTATATTAGCCCTAAAACAGTCTTACTACTATAGGTTTTAAACCTTACTTTTGGGCTAAAATGGACAAGTTTAATTCAACGATAGTCAAATTATGCTTAATTATCGATTGAGTAAGAACATCAAATTCAAATGAGCGTAATATCCGTTTGAGGTGCTCTTGATTGAAATTCCATGTAAAGATTTTATTTGCGAAAATAGCTCACATTCCATTCCCCTGAAAATGAGACAGCCATGTTTATACAAATGCAATAATTTTTTTTCGTTTATTTCAGGTTTGAAATTTAGTTATGGAACTGAGTTTTGATAACAAGTCTGATTAATCCAACATGGAAGAAAATGTAACACCAAGTGATGATGAGAAAAGTAAGAGAGTTTCTCCAAAGGTTGCAAGGCCAAAACTTCCAAAATTTGGAAGCCAGACCTTGGGGCATCATTTCAGACACAAGACTGATCCCGGTCAGGCCAGTGAGATTAAAAATCTTATGGAAGAAATAAAGAAATGGAAGGAAGGGAGTATATTTGATAAGACTCCAATTCGAACAAAAATGATCAAGCCGCAACAAATGATCCCAAAGGCACATTCAACACAAACCTCACCCAGGAGCTCTCCTCCCCCAGGCTCCCCAGGGTCAGGAAAAAGGAGCTCTAGTCTGAACAGAAACAGGAGTAAAAGCTTGAAATTATTAACTGACAAACTGAAAAGTCCTAAAGGTGGATCTACTAAAGATGCACCATCTAGTCCAGGCGTAGTCATGTCTCAAAGCACTCCTCCAGGTACTGATATGTTTTCTAAAAGTAATAATACAGTGGGTTTAGATGCACCCATTTTTGTGGTAGATACTGGTGATGGTGAAACGGAACAAGAAATGAGGCCAATGCAAGAAAGTGATAAAGAAAGAACATCCATTGTTGAACCCATTCCAGAACATGATGAGAGAATTGAAGAAGATGATAAGGAAAGGGATAATGAAACAAAACCTGATTATGACCGGTCATTTGACAAAAATGTTAGTTTTTTAAAAACAGATGTGGTAAAACCCAAAGTAAAGTATGTAGGACAAAACATTGATGAAGAAACTGCAGCTATGTCTGATGGTGACTCACCTGTTACACATGTTAGTTCATTTACTTTGCATCCAATTGACAGAAATTCTCAGTTTTTAAGATTAAGACAAACTGCACCTCCTAAACGAAGACCCGGTTATGCCGGTTTATCTTTACCAAGACCAAAGATTTCCATGTTTAAAAAGCAACCTGATGACAGTTCGCAAGAGCCAGCTCGCTCTATGGATGATAGTGTAATAAAGAAACCAACAAAGCTGGATTTACCAGGATTTTCCAGCATGCGCAAGCTTTCAACACCTAAGTGTTTACCCTTATTAAAATCAAAAGAAGAATTTGGTGCTCTGGATATATCAGGACATAATTTGTTCAGAACACCAAGCACTGATAGCCCACCTTCTTTTATTGGAGAAGAGAATGCAATAGAATCTCCATCAGATTCAAAGAGTTTAGATGGTGATAGAAGTGAACCACAAGGTGCTTTTAGTGATAATTTTAATGTTGAAAGTGAACAAGAAATAGTGGTCGATGATAAACCTGAAAAGAGAATTAGCAGATCACCGAAACAGAAATCCAAGAGTGACCCTAGTGGAAACAAAACATTCGACTTTGAAACAGCAGGAGTTATAAACTCGAGTCAGTCTAAGAGTTTTCCATTACTCGATAAAGAATATCCACCAGGTTCTATTGAAGAGATTTCTGAAGTGGAAGATTCTGGTACAGAAACTGTGACAGACAATCTGGAAAGACCAGATCCGACTGAACTGGATATTTTGAACAATAATGAAAATCCAACTCTAGAGGAACAAAGACAATCATCTGGTGCATCTGTATCATTTTCAGATACTGATAGATTCGAGAACGATTCTGTGTCAGATGATACAAGTTTATTTTCTTCACAAAGCAACATATCTGAACCCTTTGATGACCCGTCGTGTAAAACTTTGATCCTTGAAGGGTTCCCAAGACCATTTTCGGAAGGAATGGCGCCATTGCAGGAAGATGGTGATGAAGATGCGCTCACAAACTCGTGTGGGTCGGAAAGTTCAACCTCAACACCAGTAAGTTACTCTCCGACTGGAACTTTGGAACGCCAGCATAATTTATTAAATGTCCCGTCACCAAAACGTCCAATATTGAGAAGTGTTAGTTCCGCAAGTGTTTTACAAAGAGAGCGGAAATTATCTGGAAATAACAAAGACAAAGAGAATCATCGAAAGCATTCGTTAACAACAGGCGATGATACGGTCCCAATTGAAGGGCCACCCATGGATTTTCTGCCTATCGGCGATGCTGGAAACGTCTTGGCAAGCAGCATGCCGGCAGTTTGGAATATGGACCGATTACCATCTATGTCCCCAGAAAGGGAAACACAGTATGTGAAGGTAGGTAGAGTCAGAAATTTTATTTATTGTTATATGTAAAATAGAGATATATGTCAATGTGCCCAAATTATATGGTTGGTCAATTTTGAAATCAACTTGATAATTATATATTGGCTGACCCCTATTACCCACTTTAAGCTTAATAAGGAAATAATCATGTACAATATCACATAAACCTCATAGGAATTGATCTCTAAGTCCAGCCGGATGATTTCATTTCTACAATCTTATCAGCATACAGACAGAAACTATTCATGACAAAAGTAATAAAAATAATTGTACATTTATGTAATTCTTAGTAAGGAGACTGAGACAAAACTCCTTTTAAACTGAGGCAAATTTTCAGACCTTAAGGCAGGTTATGAATGGCATTTTTGCAAAATAATGAAGATGTGATCATTCCAAAAGTGTTCCATTCATGTTGATGAGCTATTTACCCATATAGCTTAAAATCACATCTCACAGAACTAGCTATTGGTGGATTATCTGAGAATTTATTATTTTATCATTTCCCCGTTGGGCGCCCCATTGATTTCAAGTGTACAGGTATATAGATAGAGAAGAAGGGTAGGCAGAAAATGATGTTTCTTCCATCCAGCCAGGCAGATGCTACCTATCCAAAATATAAAGCAAACTGGAACTATGCCAGAACTACTTAAAACTTACACTATAAACTCTCAGAGAGCCTGGAACTGATTTTTGGTGGGCTGCAAAATGCCCCGGAAATCAGAAATGATATTGTTCATACTCACTCAATTGATGTGGGTTTTTTTGGTAATGATGAATGGAAGAACAATTAAATTAGTTTGATAAGTTGGGCAATCTGAATTGCAGCAGTTTTTCGTATGAACTTATTAATTATTTTAACATGTATATAAAATGTTTCTTAGAGTAGTGAAAATAAGTCAACCGTCTTAACAACAAAACTCCTTAAAACAAATTTGAAATTAAACAGGATTTCATAGCTTTTGGCTTGTCCACTCACTGAATTTTAATATGATATTGACCCAAACATGTGATGCCTTGGTTTGAGATATGCAAGTTAGTGTTCTATCATAATGCTAGCCGAACAACCGTTAACCTATAAGTTTATATTATTAAATCTAATTGCTACATTTTGCTTCTAATGTTAATTTTCTGACCATTACTGCACATGTACCTTGTATTAGGGTTTTAGCCAGGTATGAAAAGGGGCAGGGTGGTGCAAAAAGGGATAGGGTTCTAACCCAATGGTTTTAGGGTACAGTAAAGGCCTTAATAGTGCTCCTGTAATGCTTAAATAGCCCTTTTTTCAGCACCCTGCTGCCCCTCTGTGCCCTTTTGTTTGACAGAGCCGCCTTCAATGATTTTTAGATTTTCACAACAGGTACTGAAAGCAATTGCATACAACCTGGTTTCTCTTCCAATTTTGAACTACATTAAAAAAAAAAGATATTTATTGGACATATTGTCAAGTCACTTTTTAGAAATAAGTATGAAATAATAGATAGGCATAATTTTGACACTAAAGTAACAGTAAAGGTTTTCATGACAAACACATTATTAATTGAATATTGGCCCTTGCAAGTGCTCATTCAATGCGCATCAAAACCTAGAACTCTGCCCTTTTCAAATCATGGCTAGAGCACTGACTTAAATAATATCCACCAGTCAATTGTAACCACGGCTCCCCCAGGTCCGGGGAATAGCGGGGACTTTGACTTTCGGTCCAGCCAAGCCCGGGTAAAATCCCTACCCTGCGGGGACGAACTGCTGTTTTAATCCCCACCAAATGCCCCCGCACCCCAGGGACCATAGGTAAGGACCATTCCCCGCTATTTTTTGCGCAAAGACAATACCACCGCATTCACCTGGCACTGCGGGGCCACTTGGAAGGTAAAAACACATTTCATTTCCCCGGCTATCCCCTGTATACCCCTGGACCTGGAGGGGGCCATGGTTACAATTGACTGGTGCATTACAAATTTAACAAAATATGTGAGAAATGTGTTTATTTGAAGTAAATTAAAGGCTTCAACTGCCAAGTATCATAGGATGGATGTAATTATAATCATACATGTATAAAAAGCTTTTAAAACAAAAGAAAGAAAATATTTGATTATCAATATATTATATATTTAATTCAATTCAAAGAAGGCAGAAGGGTGCGCATCCTGTTCATTAATAGTGCAGAGGGACGCGGGTGCAGCACCGTCCAGTTGTTCTCTCCACCTTTTTGTGAATGGTTCATGGGCCTTAAGAATAGTAAAAATAGCAACAAAATGCCTAAAATTTTAAATTCACGCTAGTATACAATTTTATGTACATTGTGTTTTTCAGACAAGTTAAACAAGACAAAGGCAATTTAGATACATTTAAACTTAACTGTACTACTTGACTTGAATTTGAGTCCAATTTATGCGAAAAAGGGATTTTAGGGATTGTGAATGCGGTCAACAGGCAACATTACTCTCCTATAACTCGTTAGCTAAAACCCAAAGATATTAAATGTTAGTGTTACATAATACCCCCCCCCCCCAAAAAAAAAAAAAATCAGGCCTGTCGGCTTATACTATTTACAAATATATGAAATATTTCCCACAAAATGATGCAGTCATTTTCTCACAAATTGAAATCAAATGGAACATAAACCTCATAACCCATTTTATGAATGTTGGTGGCAAATTCTCAAATAATGCTCTGAAAATGTACTAATAATTCTTCTCGGAATAATAATTTTAACCCCCTTTGTTCTATAATTGAACTGCTGTTTCTGAAATAATTACTGTACTGTGCCTGTGTTCATATTACAAACAATTACTAGCAAAAAGAAATGGCTGATAAACATCAATCTGTATTTTATCAGAAAATCTGAAGAATTTGCAAATGATCAGGTTCATATCCGGTAAAATTTCTAAAGGTCTTTTTACTCTTTCTGTACCTTTTGTATGTTATTCTTTTAAAAATGGGGATAACTCCTTTTTTAAGTATGATTTTGATCTACAAGAACGATGTTTTCTATGATTTGAGTTTCTTGCTGTTTGATTTACAGGAAGCTTATTATGAACTATTTACTGTGTTTCCATGACTGGTGTCTGTTTTCTGGTGGGAGGCCTCAGAAAAACAATCTGCCAATCTTTAGGTACTTCCATGTACTCAATGTTCCATCAGTTGTGAAGGTCAAACGTGTGTAATTAGCATCTTGCTTTGTGCTTGAATCATGAAAAGGTGGAAAACGGTAAATGTTCTAGTCCACTAGTTCAAACTAGTATGCAGCAACAATATGTCTACAGATGCATTTCATGATCATTATCATCATGACATTATCATCAACAACATCATCAGCAGCAGCAGTAGCAGCCGCAGCAGCAGAATTCATCAAAACCATCTTTTTATTATTATCATCATCATCATGATCAGCAACAGCAGCAGCAGCACTTTGACCATTATCAGCAGCAACAGCAGCTCCTCCTCCACCACCTTCACCACCACCACCACCACCACCACCACCATCATCATCATCATCATCATCATCATCATCATCATCACCACCACCACCACCACCACCACCACCACCACCACCACCACCACCACCATCATCATCATCATCAACAACAACTCTGCCCCACCCAACAGCAACAGAATCATCATTAACAGCAGAAGCAGTGTCATGTCCCCACCAATCTCATCTCCATAGATATTTCAATACTTTGGGGTTTTCAGATGCATATAAAATCCCTGGTACTCAAATAATGCTGTGGTTTTCATCTTAATTCAGGTAGCTTTGAACCGCAAGTATTTAGCAGATCATGAACTCATTGATTACTTGGGCAGATTTTTGCACACATATTGCACATACTTACAATCTGACGTCATCAATACTGCCATAAATCACTATGCTAGTTTCTTCTTATGAATCATTGTTTCCTTTATTTATAGGACTAAAGAGCATTGTTTTACCAGAAAATAAACAAAACACACACAAAGTGGCATCTGATGAATTTTGCGGTGCAATATTAATACCTCTAGAATGCAGCTGATTATAGTCGTTATAAACTTCTTTGCCATAGTTGCGGTGTCATTGCGGTGCTTTCGAGGCACGGCGCACACATGCTTTGAAGGGATTAATAAAGTTGTCTGGTGGTGCCGTCATCTTCACACTTTTGTTGCTGATCAATTAGTTTTAAATTACTTGTAGTGGAGTCTTCAAACTTGGTATGCACGTTTGTTATCGTCAGTAGATGACTCCTACTGATTTTAGTGTAAGTATGTCAAAGGTCAAGGTTATGCTGACCTTTTTTAGAAAAAAAAATTGGCGCCTTATCCTGATGGGGGGGTGATGCATTCAATTCTTGGAATTCTAGTTTGAAGTAAACAAATGTGCTAAACTGAAATTTCACTGAAATATACCTTGAATGTTGTTGATTTATAATTAGTTTTGTTATATTGTGTTCTAAACATAACAAGAATTCTGAACAGTAAGTACAAAATTAATGTAAACTAAATAATCAATTATATACACAATGAAAACAATATACATAATAATGATTATACTTTAAACATCTAAGATATATTATAATTAGTTTTATATTAATTACATGTGATTATTTCTTAGATATACAAAATTGTACTTCATTATTGAAGTGCTATATATCAATATCTGTTTGACCGAACTCTTAAAATATTCATTTGTTCAAAACCAGTACATTTTTAATACTTATGACATAAGCTGTATTGAATCAAATGATGATATTTCGTATTGTGTCATAAAAACCACTGCTATATTTATAATGAAATAGGTTTGGGTCAGCCAATTATAAAAGAATTTCATTTTCAACTATTCAGGACAATTTAAGACGTTCATAATTGTTAAATTGTTAAAACTTGTCCAGTGCTGAATAATCGTTAAAAAAAGCATTTCACATGGATGATATAGTTTTTCTTTGTCAGGTTGATAATTAAGATTTTCATATTTTAATTTTATTTATATTATATTCATAATAATTATATACACATTTTGTTCACAGGAATTTATATTTATATTTACAGGCTGTATCAGATATGGAAAAAATTGATTGATTGATAGAATTTTGGTTTAAAATTATGTTTGCCAAAGGTACCAGAATTTAAGCGAGAGTTTGCCTATGTTTCAGGACAAACGCTACCACATTACAGAAGAGCTGTTCCGAAATGAGCGGGAATATGTGGATGCCCTAAAAATGCTTAAAGAGGTAAGAAAATTTGATGAATTAATTAGTTTTTATTGTGATGGTTGTCAATTATACAATGATCCCATCATGAAAGGGATCCACCATGACCAACTTATATTCAGTAATTTGTACATTCAAGTTTATATGCCTTTCGGAATGCTACCCCAAAAATCAACGCCCCGAAAGCTCAGTGGTAGAGTGTCTGCTTCGTGCGTGGAAAGTTTTGGGTTCAATTCCGTACAGACTGAAAGCTGGACAGCTTCAGACAGACAGAAAGACGTTAAAAAATAGCTACCGGTAGCTACCTTGTGTGGCGCTGGACATTTGAGGAAAGTACTGGAAAAGTTGGAGTACTCAGTACTCAGGTTTAACCTTTATAAACTCTACAAAACTACTTAATCCCCAAATCATTTTGGCTTGATTGCCTAATGAGACAGATCAAAACAAAAACTTTCTGAATATTAGAGAAGGACACATCAAGTAATTTCGGAAAATGAGGTCATAATTTTTTCTCCACTCTGACAATTGATTTTGATAGCATTTTTGTTCCAAAACAGTGACTGATTACAAAATGTTTTGCTGTTTGAAAACTGTGGGATATCAATTATATATCTCTGATAAGTTTATTTTACCTCTGGAAAGCAAATAATAATGATGTATTCATACTCAAAATTGAACACTGGTGATACAATAATTTTATATACAATGTATATGTACTGTATGTCAATGAAACATTTTTCTGGAACTCATGTATATAGAGCCTCTGTTTTGAACAAATGTCTTGGCTGTGAAAGTATGTTTGGAGAAAAAAGCAATGATTCTGAATTTCTTAAAATACATTCCTGGCAAGAGATTTCTTTTTGTTCAAGATTATTACCCATGTTTCTGCCATTGTTAATTCTGGTTTGTAGTCGGAGATGGGTATTTTATGTCATAGCTCGACACTCTTACATCACACGAAAAGTTGTGCATGACATATTGTCGACATGTTGAGAATTTTTGCCACACATAGTGACACAATTTTATTCCATTGTTTTGTTTTTTGACATGATTGTATAAAGGGTTTTAGCTAGGATTTAAAAAAAGGACAGGGTTCTGCAGAAAAGGAACAAAATTCTAAAGGAGCATAGGGCACAGTTTGTGTTGAGCTAGGAAGAGTTCATACATATAAGAATTTCACAGTAAATATTAGGAATTGTGCTATATTGTTTGAAGTTTCAACTGCCAAATATGTCCAGAATGTTTGAATTCATAAATATATATTTTAAGTTTTAGTCAAAACAATAGAAATAGTTGAATGTCTTCAGCATTTAATTCTATGAAAGCAAGAGGGTGGGTGCACATGCTGGTCTCCATGAGGGTATAGATTTACCATTGGCCATTACTCAAAAACTGTTTGAGTGTATCATATTGTAATGGAACTTGGTATACATGTTCCCAGAGAAAACACGCATATTTACAGAAATGCCAATAACTCTAGTTTAAATATGTGTAGAGTTATGCACCTTTTTTGAATGAAAAACAACAGAGGAGCATTCCAGATTGCTTAGTGTAGAGTTATGCCCCTTTTTTGAATGAAAAACAACAAGAGCATTCCAGTTTCCTATGTGTAGAGTTATGCCCCTTTTTTTGAATGAAAAACAATAGAAGAGCATTCCAGTTTGCTAAGTGTAGAGTTATGCCCCTTTTTTGAATGAAAAACAACAAGAGCATTCCAGTTTCCTATGTGTAGAGTTATGCCCCTTTTTTGAATGAAAAACAATAGAAGAGCATTCCAGTTTGCTAAGTGTAGAGTTATGCCCCTTTTTTGAATGAAAAACAACAAGAGCATTCCAGTTTCCTATGTGTAGAGTTATGCCCCTTTTTTGAATGAAAAACAATAGAAGAGCGTTCCAGTTTGCTAAGTGTAGAGTTATGCCCCTTTTTTGAATGAAAAACAACAAGAGCATTCCAGTTTCCTATGTGTAGAGTTATGCCCCTTTTTTGAATGAAAAAACAATAGAAGAGCATTCCAGTTTGCTAAGTGTAGAGTTATGCCCTTTTTTTGAATGAAAAACAATAGAAGAGCATTCCAGTTTGCTAAGTGTAGAGTTATGCCCCTTTTTGAATGAAAAACAACAGAAGAGCGTTCCAGTTTGCTTGGCAGTACTCTTAATGTGAAGAAACTGGAACATGTGGTTATGTAATCATTTGTTAACAGATTACACAAAAGCTCATAATGCTGTACAAGAATTGTAGAAAATCACTAGTTTGCCCCAAAGGTCAGCTATTATCAATTCTGATTTTCAAAGATTGAAAAAAGGGGTTTTCAAACCACAAGTTTAAATGATACATGGTTTTAACTTTAAATCTAACACAGAGAAATTGTTAGAAGAAAGAATGTTAGTTTTAGATGCTAATGTTTTCACGAATTCAGCAGAGATTCCTTTGCCAAAATTTCAGTAAATATATCATTAATTGTTCAGCCTCTCACAGTTTGATTTGAAATATCGGAGATAACAATTAAAACACCTTGAGAACTGTATACTCTCATTAAATTTTAACACCACTACCGAGAAATGAAATAGCTACCTGCAGAAATGTCGATATTTCATACATTGATACCTGATAGGTAAATTTTGACACCATTTATTTTGGAATCTTGCGGCAGGAGATAAACTATCTTCATATGCCAAAATATTGCAGAATAAAACAGAAGCGTGCATAACTGTTTTGATTGTATCTTGTCAGTTTTATTTGGTAACCTAGACATTAAATTCAAAGCGTGTGCTAGAAATAAATCAGGAAATGAAATGCTATTTTTAGGTCGTGCATGAAAGGTATCTGCTCCAATTGATTGATACATGAATTAAATATAGTTTTGCGAGTTGATTTCTTATTTTTTTACACTGCTTTTGACAGTACATGTAAATAAATAAATGAATTAATTAAATTGTATGCAAACTAGGCCTTGCATTTCTTTTCTCTTTTGTTAAATACTCAAAGAATTTCTTTAACATTTAATTTTAGCTATTCTGTCAAGGTTTTTTATAGCTATGGAGCTTTTGTCATCAACGTGCAAAAATTTAAACCTTGGCCATAATATGGCACAAATTTCAAATAATGTTTAAAGAATAATCAAAAGAAATTTTGGAAACAGTTCACGTTTGACTCATTAAACTGATTTGATTGGTAAGCAGTTCTTATTGGATAAATATTGACCAATCAATAGTCATTCTGGATAATTTTGACCAAACGAAAGATTAAATAACCAATTAACTGATAATTGCTCCGCAGCTCTCCTGTTAGAGGGAGTGATATTGTTGCCCACCAGAGTGAACTTATTAAGACATAAGAAGCTGCAGCAATGTGAATCATTAGTAAATATCTTTAAAACTAAAATAAACTTCAGTGTGTAAAAGGCAGCACTCAACACCTGCTAAAATTTCTGTGCTGATACCGTTTCAGAAAATGACAGTCATATGGGTTTTCAATACAGCGTGCTGTATTTTTATTATTTCGGATCTGGATAGGCACACAATGTTATAAAGTCTTTTATCAATGCTGCACATAAATATATTGGTCAATAACATTCTTCCACAGCAAAGGTCCAAAAATTACATTAATTAAGACCACAACATATACTTCATAAAATTTCTATTCGATCAATAAATGGACCCTCTAAAAACCGCAATGAGTATTGACGCGGGGGTGGTTGACCATAATATTCTACATAATTCCAGAGATTTTGAAGCTTACTGTATGTTCTATCGATTTCAGCGATGCATGGCCCCCCCTAAAGATGGTGTCGGGTATAGTCGAGCAGGTGGTTGATTTATATATTCAACATGACTTCTGAGATTTTGAAGCTTACTGTATGTTCTATCGATTTCAGCGATACATGGACCCCCTAAAGACTGTGTCGGGTATAGACGAGCGAGTGGTTGACAACATATTCTACATGATTCCAGAGATTTTGACACACCACCAGATATACCTGGAGTTTCTAAACCAGATCTGGACACGCTGGAACACCGACACCTCCACTGTCGGCGACCTTATACAGAAAACTGTAAGAAGAAAAAGTCTTATTTTGTTGATTATCCAGAGCTATTGCTCTGCAATCTAAATTTAGATTATTACCTATAAATCTTGTATAGGCCTCCATTAAGTACTGCACCATTAAGTTTTATAGTTTTACAACTTTAAGTAATAGTTAGATGACATGAAGATAATTCTTAATGATTAAGAATGGTCTGAGTGAGTGTAGCGAATGAGTCCTTCTTAATCATTAAGAATTCACTTCATTTATAAAACTTACTTAGAATACAAACTCATTGGCTGATACATTGTCTACGTAAAATCTGAAGCAGGGATAGTGTATTGAATGATTGGCAGTAGGCTAAAAATGTAAGTTGTTGTGTAAGGGAGTAAAGACACCGTGGTTTCTTTTTCCCGAAGAAATGACTTAATAATTTAGATAAATATTGACCGGTCAAAAACATTTTGGGCTAACTTTAACCAAGCCAAATGTATAAGCAGTATAATACTATTAGCTGCAGTTATGTGTGTTTATTTTTTATTAAAAAAACAAAAAATGTACATGAAAATGGATATAAATAGCTTTGAATAAAACCCAAAAGGGTCTCAGCCCTTCATTACATGGCATTTGGCCTGAATAGCTCACACATAAAATTAAATGCTCAGAATTTTAAGAAGTTGGATTTTCGATATTGCTCTATAACAATAATGTGTGTTTCTGTTTCAGTTTTCTGGTCAGACGGTCCAAGACAGTTATCTGTCCTTCGTGGAGAACTACAAGACATCAGGGAAAGTCATCGAAAATGCGCTGCAAACTAAATCTTCCGTCCAAAAGTTTGTTGAGGTGCGTATTCGGTAGATGAATACTGTTGTTTTAAGGGGCTAGACACCAGGTGATAAAATTGCAATAAAAAAAGAAAATCGTCCATAACTTGCATAAAATTGACATTGTTGTGAACAACGCATTGAATCTTACTTACTGATGTATTACATCGCTTACGACACATACACCTTAAGCAGTTTTTGTGCATATTTCTATGAAAAAATTAGCAAGGGTTGGCTACCACGTAAATCCCAGTAAGTTTAAAAATAGCGTTGTATATTTATCTTTACTTATTAACCAATTAATCTGATGTATAATTGGCCTCCCACTAGCTGGCATTGACAATTTTAAGCTTGTTTTGAGGAAATACTGTTATTGCCGATTTTTAAACCATCTTGATTCTAGCCCCTTTAAGTGTTATTTCACTTGAATTCTATCTACCAATCGGTAGCCTAAATTTTCCGTCCCAAAAATTTGTTGAGGTGCGTAGGTGGTACACAAATACTGTTAGTTAAGGGCTATTTCATTTTCGAATGCACTGCAGACTAAATCTTCTGTCCAAAAGTTTGTTGAGGTGCGTATGTGGTACATGAATATTGTTAGTTAAGTGTTATTTCTAGTGTTTGGCAATCCATGAGCGACATCCTATGTAGAATATAGACATATCAGAGCCTCCATCCTTAGTCTGCTCTGGACCATTCTCAATTGTTAGATAGATTTCCACTGCAAAATGAGTTCAAATAAAATTTGTATTTAAGTGTGTTGATCATGGGAATCACACAGAATGCATTATTTATTTTTCTGATATCAAATGCCAAGAATGTTTATACAAAGGATGAAGCATGATGTTTACACTGGTGTTCTGTAGTTGGAATTATAGCAAAAAGAAATTAAAAATATTTAACGGCAAGATCATTTATCATATAAAATGTTGTTGTTTTTTTCGATCAGGAAGCCCAAAACCTATTCATCCGTGGAGGCTAAGCACAGTGGCAATTTCATTTATGGCCATTCTACTAAAAGTTCAGTATTACAAATAAAATACAAATATAACAAAACTATGACCCTAAGATAATTTCATTTCACATCTAAAATCATTATTTAAACAGGCCCCTGGAGATTCTAACATAATTCCACTTGGCTCTGTTTCATGAATTAATTCATTTTCCATTTCTTCTCTTATTTCATGAAGGTCAGTTCTAGGTAGTTTATACATGATTATATCATTACCAGAAAATAATATTCCAAGCACAGTGTACATAATTGTTTTCCTGATAGCCACTTACCTGTTAACTAATGTACATTATAGCTCAATCAGGTTTCCATAGGTGGCAGTATCTGCGGGATGGTATAAAAAATTCATATACATATTGATGCCATTACAATTGATTGAGTTGTAGGATCAATTTTTCGTATTCTTTTTTCGTGCTTTTCATGATAAGATTTTATTTCAAATTGATATGTTTGTAATGAAAATTTTGATTTTAAGAAAAAAAATAATATCGTAACCTCGTTGAAAAGATGAGCCCAAAATATAAGAATATAATTGTATAATTATATCCATATTAATATATAATTAATGATGTCACAATCATGAAATAATGTCATTATATTTTTTATGCCCCCGAAGGTGGGCATATTAAAATAACACCTTCCGTCGCAACCATGTTGATTGTTGATTCAAGCCCAACCATTGTAACTTTCTCATGACTTCAAAATGGACACCAGGTTTTTTTGGCAATATGCAACTTAAGTTAATCTTATGGTCATACCTCATTGACTTCATTCACTCTACTGGTCTGAGTTATTAATAACAAGTAATCCTATTAGCTACATCATTGTTAGATCCAATTAAGACCAATAACCAGTACTGGTTTCTGCCCAGGAACTGGATGGTGATTCTATAACCTGTCTGAGCTTTCGTCACAAGTGAGCTATGAAATTAGTAGATGAACTATTATTCTTAATTGCCAACATTAGTGTAGTATATTTGAATGGTTGAACAATATTTTTCCTGTTTATAAATTATCTGTTCTGTGGAACATGGTAACATGATTTTGTCTGCCCCTTTCAGAACACAGACTAAGAAATGTTTGCTATTCTTTGACCTTGAAGTTATGTGAAAAGTTCTTACAGGTGCGTAGCTACTTATACGCGAGTATGCGGCTGAATCCACATGATTCTGACAAAAAATAAATAAAAATAAAACAGCCAGAGTTGCAGTATGCGTACTTGACTACATGATCCTAAAACTGTCCAGTTTCCAGTACTAAATAAAGCACCATGGACTGCCCAGAATGCACCAGATTGCACCATTGTTTTCAAAATTTCCGTAGGGGGCATTCCCCCAAACCCCACTAGCACAATTATGAATCCACATGAATAGAGGGCTAGCTATGCCCCTGACTTAATAAGCTATATTATTATGGAAGAAGTATCAGTGTTACTGAGTGTGTCATGGTAATAAAAATTGCACAGAAAGCACTGTTACTTTATGTCACTCCCTGCAGCGATAAGCTTTAATCACAAGACATTTCAGACTTATATATCTGTTTTGTATTGTCTGGCAGTTGATACACAAAGTCTTGTGCGTAACATTAGGTGCAGTAGTTTGCAGAAAACAAAAGAAATCATGGGCAATCATTTCTGTAATAAGATTTGATTGTTCTCTTATTGTAATAGGTGCTGTAGTATTTGCCAACTTATTTTATGTGCAAAAGAAGAATAAAATGCCTTGAGTCATATGCAGAATTTTTCACATTTTTCCATCGTTTACAGCACCATTTTATATATGGTGATAAAATTATAAGAACAAGACAAACTGTGATGCACAACATCAAAGATGTGATTGAATAGGTTTAAATGTGAATATATATTTGTTATCATAATTCGAATGAAGGCAAACATAAGTTTAAATGTTCTAATAAGTGAAAGGAGATATGTGGCAAATGTTTCATACACATGAGAAATGGGGCAAATGTTTCATACACATGAGCAGATATCTAAAATTTTGAAATCTCAATTGGTCCCGGCCCGTCAAGAATTCTGGTACACGTTTTTGCGATGTGAAATTTGTCAATAATTTTTCACAATGTAGCAGTTTGAAAGTGATTCTTTATTACCATCGTAGCATTTACATTGTAATTTATACAAAATTAATTTTGAATGGCTGTCATCGAAATTAGACTTTTGGACGAACATGCCTGAATTCTTATACTATAACTTGGCATCAAATATTTAAACAAGCCCTGTTCTTTAAAATTCTGAATTTGAGCAAGCCTGGGAGACCATAAACCAGTGCAGGGGTTGTGGGCTTGTGTTAATTTCGACCACTAAAATGGGATTCTCTTCGGGTTTCCTAGGAGGAACACAGCAATCATAATTCTTTGGACTCAGAACTGACAGTAAATTCATTGTTTTGGTCAAGAAAAGTGGGTCTTACACTTAAGGTGTCCTGTTCCTGGCAAATACAGTGATTGCCCATAAACCAGCAAACACAGTAATTGCCCATAAACCAGCAAATACAGTAATTCCCCATAAACCAGCAAACACAGTAATTCCCCTTGAAAAACTGGCAAACAATGAAATTCCCCTTGAAAAACCGGCAAACAATGAAATTCCCCTTGAAAAACCGGCAAACATTAAAAATGTTGATAATTTGAGCCCCATGAACCCAATTTTGGGTATTGTATATGGTTTTTAGGGTGTTTTACAGTGTACTCATGATTTCAGGGGATGTTACACACAAACTCAAAAATTTGGCATTGTTGCAGAATTTGGATAGAATCTTGAAGCTGCACTCTCACAGATTTACCATTTTGACAACTGTTGTTGTTTTTTTTGTCTTTGAATGAGCCAATTTTTGAGTAAATATCTGCAAACCAGTGATATAACACTGCTGACAAAAGATCAGATCACAGATTTTCATATTTCCGTTAAAAAAAAGGTGTTTTATGGCTAAAAGCGTTACTAATGGTTTAAGAAAAATTCATAAAACATACAATTTTGAACTTGGATTTTAAAATCTGCGATCCGTTTTTTGTCAGCAGTCTTATATCACTGGTTTTAATGCATTTTCGCAAAAATTGGCACGTTCCAAGACAAAAAATGAAAAAGGGTTCAAAGCGTTGAATCTGTGAGAGTGCAGCTTTAAGGAGTATTAAGAACTCAAGTGGGAGGGCTCGATCTGCATGATAATGCGCCATTCCTATTGTTAATCCAGTTGGCTCCTATGGATAAAAATAACAACATATACATTGCCGTGTTTTATTTGATATTGCCAATAACTACATCGTTTCATTAATGATATTTGCTACAATAAATGATATCCGTCCTAAAACTAGATCAAGGTTTCTTCCCAATTTCTGTTTTTATGATGGAACCTGCTGACGACTTGAAAAATCACTTATGTTTATGTGTTTGTGTTATATATAATCTATTCAGTACTTCATAGCAAATCTGTTTTTGTTTTTTTTTAAGTAAAATATGTCTTCTGCTACACTTTTTTAGCTCATCCATTTTTCGAGGAAAAAGTCTGGGTATTTATAGCATTCATGTGTTGTTGGCATCATGCAAACACTTTTAAACTTGTCCCTCACCTCATAGACATTGATGGTGACACTGTCCACCATGTCCACAACGCTGCCAAAGCATTCACAGGCCCATTTGGATATTACTTGGAATCACTGTTCAATACAATCCACAGTGATTTTCACTGGTCCACTGACCTGCGCGAGGAACTTGAAACAATCTGTGAGTTGATTGGGGTGAAGTTCACGATGCCAGAGCGATTCACTAGCCATAGATTTCTTTATGCGTACAACCTAGCAGTGGATACAGCAAGGCTGTTTGACGCTTACACACTGTTTTACTTCCAGTTCCTATCTAAGGAGGAAAGGAAGGTAAACTCCGCTGTTTATAGTGCTATTTTGGAGAAGAGACGTGCATCTGAACAGAGCAAAGAAGAAATGGATTTGATTGGGGCTCGCCTTCGCAAGAAGAAAATGACCAAAGATGGTAAAGAACGGAAACAGAAAGCCATCAACAAGCTGTTCGACCAGCGAAAAAAGACAAAAATGCTTCTTGGCATCTATATGTCAGCCTTGGAATGCCTCAAAGAGTATTCTGTTCTCTTTCAAGGAAAACAGCCAATGGTCCATAAGCTCCATGACTGCCAGGTGAGCCTGCTTAAGCAGTTTCTGGGTTTTTTTGTCAAGCCAGAGAAGATTCCTGAATCAGTGAAATTGCTTAAGGAATTTGAACTAGCTTCTTCTGTATTTCTACCAAAGATGGACATGTTCATGGGCTTTGTTGCCCATCAGATAGCAAAAAAGAAACAGAAAGACCATGTGGTTGTGGAAGTGTTGGAATCATTGCAAGAAGGGTTCATGAAATGTGGGGCAGTGCTTTTGAAAAAAATGCCCATCACAACACCACTTCTGAGGAATGTATCTGCAATTGATCCAAAGGTGCGAGGACACAGCCTTGCCATCCGTCACCTCAAGGAACTACCAAACCAATTGAAGGTTCTTACAGATGATGAAAATGAGCAGTACATGAAGGAGATCTACAAGTACCAGCTTGACCCAACACTGCCAGAATTCACTGAGGCAACTACCAGAATAGATCATTGGTGGGGATCTTTAACTGACTACCCTGTTATGAAAAAGGTGGCACTGACAGTTTTGTGTTGTTTTCATGGGCCAATGGTTGAAGGTGTTTTTAATATCATGGGTGATATTATAGACAGCAAGTCGAGTAGATTAGACATACAGAGTGTAAATGCAATACAGAACATTAAGTCTGCCTTAAAATCAAAGAGCACCACTTCTGTTAAATACTTCGAGAGAGAAGATACTCTGTACACTCCAGTTGTTCAAGGCCTTGTTGGTAAAATGAGCAAGGCTGGAAAGATGCGAAACATTGAACTTAAAAAAAAACGAGAGATTGCAGCTTCAAGACATGCACGGCTTGACATTATGGAACGAGAGATTGTGACCAAAACCAAAGCAAGAGAAATCGTGTCAGAAAATGTGAAAAGGTCAAGAAATGAGCACTCCAAATACATAAAAAGAGGGATGAAAACCAGATGAAATGTTTTGTAACATGGTTAAATGTGTGCTAGTTAACTTTGCTTTTATTTATAAATGTGCTGAAAGTATAGACATTCTAAAATGTTGTTTTGTTCTGTATGTATGTTGTATACAATTCCTTGTCATTGTATAAGTTTCTCCCTAAAATATATCATGTACTCATTAACATGGTTCTCATTTACACATGCACTGGGTGACTCTCACATTGAACTGCTTTAGGTGAAAATGATCATGTGCTATAATTTATTCTTCAGCAGTGAATTGTATAAAACTGGTAAAGTCTTTGGTTAGGTTGAATTTGACCAAGCTATTTGTTGATTGGTCAATATTTATACAAAAAATAAATATTAACCAATCAAATCATTTATATGTGCAAACTAGACTTAAGGTAACCTTTTGACAACTTATCCAAGTTTTGTACAATTTGCTGCAGTACTTGAATTATGATTCTGTTTTTAGTTAAACTTGATTGTACAACTCAAATGTTCAGAATTACATGTACTCAAACATTTAGAGTTGGATTGAATTTGATAGTTACATGCATACTCAAATGTTTGTGTCATGGATAATTGTTATCTTCTAGTCCTTGTTCTATTTATTTAATTGAAATATGTAAATACTGTGTAATAATTCAAGCAATTGAAATGTAATAGATTTTAGAATCTTGATATGATTGAAGATACAATATTTATTTACAGGAGGCCAAGGCAAATGTTGACAAATTAATATATATACAAATTTACATGTATAGTGCTTTCATGTGATTCATTTATCATGACATTGATATTAATGCTTATAACATGGGATGTGGATATGACTCTTGCCTGCAATTATTATGTATTTATTGCAATATTATTTTTTTCTTCCAAATGTGTTGTTTTCAATTTTTTTAAATGTATCAGTAATATAAATAATAATTTATGATATTATATTCTCAATAAATGTGCAGATAATGGAATAAACACTCTCAGATATTAAAATTGAGTAGGTAACACTTTTTCAATAAACATTTGCAAGCTTGATGATTGATGTTGTACATTATTTCTTAATCAAACATCCTACAGTGTAGACTACTCATACACAGAACGTCAGGTACATGTCTTATGCCTGTGACTTCAGGTAAAAAAAAAGTAAATTTGACTATGTTCAAAGACAAAGGTGTAAAACTTTACTGCTTACATGTGTAGATTCATGGTAATTGTTCTGGTTGTGGATGTCTCCTATTGAACATAATTATATCTACCAGACTGAAAGGTGTACTTCTTGAACACTATTCTAAGGCAAAAATGGAATTAGAAACCCTGAAATACTGAAAGCTTCGGGGGGCTTCGCCCCCCTTGTCCCCCCACCAGGGCTTTGCCCTGGACCCATCGGGGGCCTTCGGCGGCCCCCTGAACCCCCGGCAGATTTTTTCAGGATTGGCAGTTTGGCTCTGTTATCATCCCTGACTTTAACAAGTTGGCCATAATACAAAAATTGTTCTAGATATTTAAATGAAACTTGGTATAAATTTTGTCAGGGATGATATAGACATGTGAAGCAAGGTGCATAACTCTGGCTTTAATGATTATGTAGTTATGCCCCTTGCTTGATTTTAATTTTTAGCTCGATTATTCGAAGAATAGGTGGGCTATACTACTCGCCCCAGCGTCGGCGTCCGGTTAAAGTTTTTTGGCAAGTTGGGATTTTCACTTATAAGTCCAATACCCTACATTCAATTGACTTAATACTTCACGCGGTTGTTCAGGGCCATCACATGATGAGGTTAGATAACTCCATATCATTCTTTACACAGATTATGGCCCCTGATTGACTATGGAACTTAGGTTAAAGTTTTAGGGCAAGTTGGAATATTTTTTTAATAACTTCTATATCCTTTGTTCAATTGACTTAATACTTCACACAGTTGTTCAGGACCATCACACAATGAGGTTACATGACTCCATATTATCCTAAATACAAGTTATGGCCCCTGATTGACTTAGGTTAAAGTTTTAGGGCAGGTTAAAGTTTTAGGGCAAGTTGGGATTTTCACTTAAAACTCCAATACCATTCATTCAATAGACTTAATACTTCACACAGATGTTCAGAGCCATCACATAATGAGGTTAGATAACTCCATATTATCTTTTATATAAATTATGGCCCCTGATTGACTATGGAACTTAGGTTAAAGTTTTAGGGCAGGTTGGGATATTGTTTAATAACTTCTATACCCTTCATTCAATTGACTTAATACTTCACACAATTGTTCAGGACCATCACCCAATGAGGTTACATAACTCCATATCCTTAATACAAGTTATAGCCCCTGATTGACTTAGGTTAAAGTTTTAGGCAAGTAAAAGTTAATGGCAAGTTTGGATTTTAATAAAAAACTGTTATACCGTTCATTTAATGCACTTAATAAAATTCAAAATTATTTACGACCATCTTACAACAAGAAACATAACTCCGTTTTAAGCCTAAATACAAATTAAGGCCCTTGTTTTTTTTTAATTTCCTTTGAAAGGCATATTTGTATATTCTTAATCACATTTTCATAATGGGAAATCAAGTTATTTAAATGACTTGCGTCATTGTTTGGGCGGGCTGGTGGGAGGGCAGCATCAAAGTCACCTTATGTATTGAATAATTTTAGTTAGGTTTGACATAAAGAGACCAAACTTGGTATTATTACATCATTTTTGTATTCTAAGACAAAACGGCGTAGTCGAGCGCGCTGTCTTACGACGGCTCTTGTTTTTGAAGAAGTAGGGGTATGGGATTTTTTATGTTTCCACTGATTCATTGTCAGATAGCTATGCTTCTTTGTGTTCTGTGGGCAATTTGGCATGGAAAATCTCGTAATCATGAATAATTAATGAGGCAGTTTCATTGGTTTTGCAAAGTACCAGATGCTTTACGGTTGAAAAATATTCTCACGATTACCGGAGTTGAACCGGGTCCAATTGCTCAGTTCAATAATATTTGGCAGTAGTCAAGACCACATGGCCACAAAGGCTACTGACACTGTAATGTTCTTTAAAAATATTTGAGTGTAACATGCAAATTTATTGGAAGAAGAGTTATCTCTCCTGCTTCATGCATATTCATTAAAACGAGAGTTTGTCAGTCAATTGTCCCACAGTATGAAGTGTAATGGAAGAAAGTACCATGGTTGCAGACGATGCCACTGATTTTGTTTATATTTCTGTTCATGCTATATGAAGCAAATTAAAAATACAAAGGTAATATTGAATATTTTCAGCAATGTCAGAAGGAGAGTGGGAGCAAGCTGTCCTTGAAGGACCTGATAGTGAGGCCCATCCAGAGGATACCCAGATATGAGCTCCTTATACAGGTAATGGAGGGCCTCAATAAATATTTATTAAGTTGATTTTAGAGTGTGATCTATAATTGTAGCTGTCCTTGAATGACCTGATAGTGAGACCCATCAAGAGGATACTAAGAACTGAGCTCCTTATACAGGTAATGGAGGGCCTTAATAAAAACTTAATTGGGTATTGAGGTTCAGGCGGCTCATAGGTGCAGCAGTCCTTGAAGGACTTGATAGTTAAACTCATACAGTGGATATAATATTCAGGGAATGATGGGCCTCATATAAAATCTTATTAATTTGTTTTTAGAGATTAAGGTAATTTATAGGAGTACCTGTCACTTAAAAACCTGATAGTGAAAAACCTGATAGTGAGGCCCATCCAGAGAACACCCATATATGACCTCATTATACTGGTAATAACGGTCCTCACTTAAGACTTTACAAGTTGATTTTAGAGGATGAGGTGCTTTATTGGGGTAACTGTCCTTGAAGGAATTGAATGTGAGGCCCATCCAGAGAAAACCCAGATATGAGCTCATTTTACAGTTAATAACGGGCCACACTTAAGAGCTTAAAGTGGATTTTAGAGGATGAGTTGATTTATTGATGTTGCTGTCTTTAAAGTACCTCTTAGTGAGGCCCATCAAGAGGATACTCAGATATAAGCTCCTTCTACATGAACTGATTGGCCATATATTAAATAAAATTCTTATTGATTCAATTTTAGAGGGTGAGATGGGGATTGCCTCTGTAAAATGAGGCCCATACAGTGGATATCAGGTATAGAGTGTGTCACATAAATATATTGTATGGGTTTTGACTTCCCTCTTCATTGTGAGACCAATGTAGAGCATACCCAAATATAGTCTCCTGTGTATGCAAACAGGTATCATGGCCCCACATAAAGACTTACAGAAGTTTAGTTGGTGAACTAGTTTAAACATCATACCTATGACCATAATTGGGACCAAATGCCTTTTCCAGAAATTGTAGTGAGTTATTCACAATGTTTTCCTACAAATCGGGTCAAAATGCAAAATGTCCCAAAATTAATACTTTCTCCCTTTTTCAGAAGTTACTTGTTTTCACCCCAGGTGGTAATCCAGATAACAACCTTATCCAGAAAGTAGAAAGAGTTATGCATGAGTATGCTATAAAAATCTCCTTTATTTATTTTCAAAACTCTTTAAAATTCCTACTCTTATTCCCCCACCTTTCAGAGGCTGTTAGTAAACACCCCACCAGACCATCCAGATTATGCCCTACTCCAAGATGCAGAAAAAGTTATGCACGAATTCGCACGTAAAATTGGCTCCCTCTCGGAAACAAACACGGAGGATGGGCAGCAAGAGACGCTGAAAAAACTAGAGCTACTTCTCATAACAGATGTAAGTATCATACTAATACATGAAATTAGGTTCTATTTTGTCGATTTCTTTGTTTCCGAAATAGTCAGTATTAAGCTCATCTGTTTATAAAAAAAATAGTTGAATTATTGTCATTATTTACTTGGTTTCAGCATATTTGTTATTTGCAAAAAAAATGACCTTCACCATGACTCAAGCTTTCAATGTATTCAAATGTGACATTCAAACTTTTCCATTGCCAGAGACAATACGCACATATACAGCAAGGGCCAGAAATCTAGCTTTAATAATTTAACAAGCTAAATAGATGTTCATTTGTACTTGCAGCTTGCGGTACCAGACAGAGCCTACCTCAGACATGATATGGTCAACATTATGGTAAGTAGGCAGTTTTCTCAAAATAGATTGACAGAGTGCCACCCTAATAATTATAAATTGTTATAGAAACACAGCGATTAAGTTTATCCATTTTTTTTTTTAGTACAAGAGTTCTTCATGATATGCCAGGAGAACCGCTTTATAGTGATATTGTGATTTTAAGTATTTTAAGTCCGTTCAAGACCTTTAGTCGGGTCTGTTGGTTTTAATCAGCAGTGTCAACTGGATTCCCATGGTCAGGGAAAAGTCCAGGAAAATGTTTTTATCAAGGTCAGGAAATTTGAATTGGTCAGGGATATTTGGGAAATGGGAAAATGTCAGGGAAATGTCAGGGAAATGTCAGGGAAATGTCAGGGAAAATTGGAACCGGAGACTGAAGGCTGTGGAAACAATTTGTAAAATAGCAGAAAGTAAAAAATAAGGTTATGGTAGTTTATTCCTTTCTGGTTAATCTAAATACTTGCACAAACCTTTTATTGGCACTATATATTAAATTGTATTTCCCAGGCCAACATTATAAATTATGCTCCTAGATGCCCAATTTAGTTCCTATGAACACAGTTTGTTTGGTCATCAGGGAAAATTGGGATTTGGTCAGGGAATTTTATTAACCAGGTTTTCACATAGTGAAATCTGGTTATTATAATGACGAACGTCGTTGTTCAGGCAGGTGGCTGGGCGGGCGGGCGTCTGGGTTGACCCGACTTGATATAAAGGAAGAGTTTATGGAGACCTTTCATGGGATTGCGTTTGGGGTCCCTAGTGTCAAGGTCAAAAATACTAAAATAGAAAAACGGTTGAAACTGAATAACTTAAGTTAGGGTTAACATATCTTGACCCAACTTGGTATAAAGGAAGAGTTTATGGAAACCTTTCATTGGATTGTGTTTGGGGTCCCTAAGGTCAAGGTCAAAGTCACTGTCACTAAAAATAGAAAAATGTTTGAAACTGAATTAGTTAGGGTTGACATATCTTGACCCGACTTGGTATAAAGGAAGAGTTTATAAATACCTTTAACGGGATTGCGTTTCGGGTTCCCTAGGGTCAAGGTCAAGGTCACTGTTACTAAAATAGAAAAATGGTTGAAACTGAGTAACTTTAGTTAGCGTTGACACATCTTAACCAACCTTGGTATAAAGCAAGAGTTTATGGAGACCTTTCATGGGATAGTGTTTGGGGTCCCTATGGTCATGGTCAAGGTCACTGTTACTAAAAGTAGAAAAACAGTTGAAACTGAATAACTTTAGTCAGGGTTCAGATATCTTGACCAAACTTAGTATAAAGGAAGAGTTTATGGAGTCCTTTCATGGGATTGTGTTTGGGGTCCCTAGGGTCAAGGTCACTGGTACTAAAAATAGAAAAACAGACACAGGCTGAAGTTCTTCTGTCAATCATTGAAAACCGTGTTTCATTGCATTGCGGCCTTTCTTGTTTTCTATGATTTGTCAAAGCACTGGTACTGAATAGTGTGCATGTCACTGGAAAAGTCTCCATTATGTTGGACTACACATGGACGTTAGTTTAATACTGTTATTGTCGTATCTTACAGAACAAGAAAGACCAGTGTTTGATTTGAATGTTCTCCAATCTGTTGATTATCCGCAGAATAAAATGAAAGAGCAGCCTATCACCAGAAAAATATACATCATCTTGTTCTGTACTAGGAAATTATTACTTTTACTGTCATATCTTGCAGAACAAGAAGGACCAGTGTTGCATTTGGATGTTCTCGGATGTGTTGATCATCAGCAGCGTGAAACGGAAAAGCGGACCCGTTACCAGAAAAGTCTCGATTATATTGTATGTATCCTAGATTGTACATCTTGATGCAATGCGATAAGAATGAACAGATTTTGCAATATTTAATTAATTCCCCTTTTTTATGAAGAAAAAAATAGAGATAGAGGCAATTTTCTTTTTTGCAATATGCTGTCACATGTTAGAATCAAGTTGTATGAAGTGAATCTGATTAATATATGGTGCAACAATACATTAATTTGATTTTATCATATGAATAAGTAATACTGCCTGCATTCAAATTCCCTTTTGTCGGCAAAATTCCCGTTTGGAAGGGCCCAGCCCCATTCCCCTACAGGGGAAAGACAGCCCTGTATTGACCAGACATTCAAGCAAAATAATCTACATCTATAATTTATTAGGGCCTCACGAATTGTGCTGCATTAATGGTCATGGGATATGTACATCTAACAGTGAAAACTGTGTGAATGCTGTTTTCATTAGATATAGAAGAAAAAATAGACTCAGGGATATTGGCCTTTAAACATTAATTTAAAGCAATACTTTAAAGGGACTTGCTCATATTTTGTAAAATACACTCTTTTTTCATGACGAAATAAAGTGTTGCAAATCATAAGGATTGTTAAGACTAAGATACTGAAGGCTGGAACCCTTCAACAAATGTTGAGATGTGCTGAAATATGTGATTTTGTTGTCAGTTT
Source organism: Mya arenaria (assembly GCF_026914265.1). NCBI lineage: Eukaryota > Metazoa > Mollusca > Bivalvia > Myida > Myidae > Mya > Mya arenaria. Next base: position 25,868,728 of record NC_069124.1, on the reverse strand, counting down.
TGTATTTTTTTCTTGTCTGTTCCGGTGTCGGCTCGCTCCACACTAAAAGTTTTTTTCATACTTTAATTGTCTTTTTTTCTGCAAATTACGATTTTTTGTCCTAAAACATGAGCAACACCAATTAAGCAAGATGGTTTAAATGAAATTAACTCTATAAGTAAAGTGATGTCATTTGTCTTAATCATAAAATGTCGAATATATTTATAGGAGGAAAATATTCATCTATGCAGACTTACTGAAATTTATCATTTTCTTCTCATTTGTGATAATTAACTCTGACTATTGAGTTTCTCTTCTGAGTAATTTTGAAACAAAACAGACTCCTAATTGTTTTGTAGGTGCAAATTGATATTTAATTTCCATGATATAGAAATAAGTTATAGCTTCAATTCATTGTAACTGACATTTACGACTTGAAAATGGGTATTTTGGGGTGAAAATGTCAAAAACTGTCAAGTTATTTTTTCTTATGGGTGTATCAGGAAGTTCATGAAAATCCCAGCATTAATTTTTGCTTGATATTCAAGATTATTTTGAAACTTTGATAACTGTTTGATATTTCAGAAAATCTCCGACAGGGCAAGATTTTGCTGAAAATGTGAAGCACAAAGTTTGGCTGAAAGTCGGTTTGGACGACATTGAAATTGTCAAAAGTAGGTACCGTAAATGGACTTCCTAATTTTTTATATTGTCAGATAATTGACACATGTATGTAAATATTTATAAATGCTTCAATTTGCAAAAAAACATGTTAACGTACTGTAATTAAATATGAAACTTTCCTTAAAAAAAAGGAGAAAACCTATCAAGATGAGGAGTTAAGACATGAAATTAATTTTATAGATATAATGATAAAAAAGATATAAGAAAAAAACTGGAAAAACCGAAAAAAGGTTCTGCTGGCAGCAGGATTCGTATCTAGGTTGTTTAGGTCTGCAGTCAGTGACCGTATCCATTACACCCTGGTAGACAGATAAAACTAGCGAGCTATATATAAAATATAGACGAAGTTATAAATTCTGGCATAATGTGTTTACATTTAAACGAAAGTTGCAAACATTTGAATGCTTGATGTTATTTTTAGCTCTTCTGGCCTTTGTTTAGTAGAGCGTATGCCATGACAATGTCTGTCTTGCTTGCATTCAAAAACAATTGCTTGTGAACATGATAAAGTGCTCCGGTTTTTTCCCTTTGCCCTTCGTGTAACATATGGTTCACTTATTGCTTTCCTTTGAATGTGGGTTCGTTATATTGCCTGTTGCTAGTATGAGATGCTTTGGATAAAAAGAAATACTAAAAATGTCATGCCAGTAAAGCAAAGGCCCTCATGGGCCTCTTGTTTTATGATAGTTTAAACATACCTTTAATAGAACAAAGCTATCGTTCTTTGTTGACAGTTTTTTGCAATATGATAGTACGGTAATGTGAGGCTTTCAAGAGGCCTTATTTATAGAAAATAATGGTTTTTGTTTCTATTTAAGATATGAGATATATTTCACCCAGTGAGCATCAAAAGTAATATTTCACGAGTGGCTTTGTTCACGAGGTGATTTATATTGCAATTTTACAATGAAACAAACAATTTTTATTTTTATCTCATGCTTTTAATTTAACAAAAACAATATTTAATTGATATTTAATTGGAAAATAGTGCAAAATTCAACCCATTGACGTCATACTAGAAACAGAATTAACTGATGTCATTGCATTTTCTTCCTGGCACTGTATTCATTTATGTTACCATTTTTACAAACAGGTAAAATCTGAGAAATTGGTGAACATATATTTTGATAAACTCAAGATATAATCCACTGTTATATTTCAGTAAACAATCAGAAATCATGAAATAAAACCTGCTTTTTATACAATTATTCATAAATATAAACAAACTTCATAGCAAGACCAAGGAGGTGCTTTAAGCTAGAATTTGCAAGAATACAAAAAATTTCCTGCAAATAATTTGATTTATTAATATTGAATAAATTACTAGTCTTCCGAAGAAATTATTCTTATTTACTAATAAACACTTTGGTTGCCTAGATTTGGGCATTCAAAATACCTCCAAATGACCATAACCACTTGAAGATCTAAACCAGTTGACAAGCCCAGAACTATCTTTTCGAGTCGGCAATCGCTAAGATACATGTGTATAACACTCTTTAAAAATATAAAATTGAAGTAATCTCGGTTACTTTATTAATATTCATTCAAATAAATGATGAAAATATTATGATCGGTGAACAAGCAAGTTCTTTCAGTGAAAGTGGTTGTGAGTAAAAATGTAAAACAGAATTGGTTTAATAATTAGAACGATGCACATTAATATTTTACTAGCAGGTGCAAATTATTCTAAAGATGAGTTTTAATGCTTAAAGAATAATCGATATATGCTCTAGATTTTGAGGAACACTTATAATTTCATTAACGCTCAGATTTTTATTTCAACTTTTACCGACTTTCAAATTAATATCCTGACTTTGCTTCATGTTGTTGTTTTTTTTGCCTACGTGCAAAGGTGCAGGTTGTATTTATTTGTTTTGATTACGTGTTCTGATAGAAATTATGTTTGAAAGTAGTTGAAATATGCCAATTATGAGGCTAAAAAGTCGTATTTTGTTAGCAGATAACTTGAAGGTTGTATACATGATGGAATAATAGGTGGTCATGTTTCAAGGAATGGCTCCTTTGTTCCAAAAATTGTTACGAAAACATGTAGGTTTCATATCTGCTGTTTGTTTTATAGGTGCAAGAACATTGAAGCGTGAGGCGTCGTTGGACCGTGAACAGGTGGAAGAAGACCTTGACCTTCTGTCCATGATCCAGGATGTTGCCTCTAAACTCAACTGTCAGCATGCTGTAAGTAACTGACCTCACCCCATAAGGAACTGACCTCAACCCATAAGAAACTGACCTCACCCTATAAGTATCTGATCTTACCCTATAAGTAACTGACCTCACCCCATAAGTAACTGACCTCACCCCATAAGTAACTGACCTCAACCCATAAGGAACTGACCTCAACCCATAAGGAACTGACCTCACCCCATAAGTAACTGACCACACCCCATAAGTAACTGACCTCACCCCATAAGTAACTGACCTCATCCCATAAGTAACTGATCTCACTCCATAAGTAACTGACCTCAACCCATAAGTAACTGACCTCACCCCATAAGTACCCCATAAGTAACTGACCTCACCCCATAAGTAACTGACCTCGCCCCATAATTAACTGACCTCACCCCATAAGTAACTGATCTCACCCTATAAGTAACTGATCTCACCCCATAAGTAACTGACCTCACCCCATAAGTAACTGACCTCAACCCATAAGTAACTGACCTCACCCCATAAGTAACTGACTTCACCCCATAAGTAACTGACCTCACCCTATAAGTAACTGACCTCACCCCATAAGTAACTGACCTCACCCTATAAGTAACTGACCTCAACCCATAAGGAACTGACCTCAACCCATAAGTAACTGACCTCACCCCATATGTAACTGACCTCACCCTATAAGTAACTGACCTCAACCCATAAGGAACTGACCTCACCCCATAAGTAACTGACCACACCCTATAAGTAACTGACCTCATCCCATAAGTAACTGACCTCACCCCATAAGTAACTGACCTCACCCCATAAGTAACTGATCTCACCCTATAAGTAACTGATCTCACCCCATAAGTAACTGACCTCACCCCATAAGTAACTGACCTCACCCCATAAGTAACTGACCTCACCCCATAAGTAACTGACCTCACCCTATAAGTAACTGACCTCACCCCATAAGTAACTGACCTCACCCTATAAGTAACTGACCTCAACCCATAAGGAACTGACCTCAACCCATAAGTAACTGACCTCACCCCATAAGTAACTGACCTCACCCTATAAGTAACTGACCTCACCCCATAAGTAACTGACCTCACCCCATAAGTAACTGACCTCACCCTATAAGTAACTGACCTCAACCCATAGGGAACTGACCTCACCCCATAAGTAACTGACCACACCCTATAAGTAACTGACCTCATCCCATAAGTAACTGACCTCACCCCATAAGTAACTGACCTCACCCCATAAGTAACTGACCTCAACCCATAAGTAACTGACCTCACCCCATAAGTAACTGACCTCAACCCATAAGGCTTTGACTTACTTGCATAAAATATTACACTGAATTATTACGTAGAACAAATACACCTGCGGCCATTAAAGTTTTGACAAGCCAAATAAGCATTTATCATTATATTTTGACTTTTTAGTTACAAAACAACACTGTTAAATACATTTTCTTTTCAGTCTATGTAAAACCTCTCCTTGACACTGATAATTATATTCTCAACTTCGTCAATGTAAATCTTGCATCAGTGTCAATTAGTTGTAATAAAGTTTGAGGACCATAGGATCAAACATCATTCAAACACAAGCAAACTGAATAGATAAGACCTACTAGCCAATTAATACAGATTTTTATGGAGAGATAAGAACTATACTTTAAACAACATCATCATATACTCCAGGCCCTAGATGACTGCATGAAAGAGCTGACCCAGAATCTCAACAAGCAGCTGGTGGAACATGACATGAGATCCTCGCTCCTTGATGCCAGCAAGATGGAGCTGCTTGTCACGACACAGTATGTAGAGTACATTAAATTTTTATTTACATTAAAGGGTTTTTAAATGCCCGTTCACAGAATGTGACATGTTACAGTTTCACCTGAGCTGTAAGGTTGAGTGGACTTGCGGGCGGGCGGCTTCCAATAATACTTTCCAATCAATAACTTAAGATTCATTTGTCCAATCATCACCAAATTTGGTCAGAATATGTATGGGCATAAGAGCTCAGACAAATTCGATGTTTCATACCATTTCTTAGCTCGTCTGTTTCTCGAAGCTTTGTGATAGCCTTAATTTTGTTGCAGTCCGTGTCAGCATGCATGAATGAATTCCTTGGCCATAACTCAAAAACCTTTCCAAGATATTTTAATGAAACTTGGTATACATGTTGCCTTGGCCATAATTCAGAAACCTTTCAAAGATATTTAAATGAAACTTGGTACACATGTTGCAAGAGACAAAACGTACATGTATAGCAATGCCAATAATCCTGGCTCTAATAATTGTTATCGTAAAAGTTATGCCCCTTTTTCAACTAAAAAAACCCAGATGAGTGTTGGTGTTTGCTCCATGGTGTTTTTTTATGGTCAGTTGACGCAAGCTCTAATTAGACCTCAAAACCTTGTGTGTTTTCAGGGAAGGAGTTACAAACCTTGAAGTGAACTTTGTGTCTGTGGAAAAGCGCACCAGCTGGGAATCTACATTCCTTGATGCAAAACAGAAACTATGTAAGGAGCTGGGGCCGTATTCATAAAATATATTGAGTCATTTCTTAACTTAAGTCAATTTCCTGAAGTTTTCGTAGTCAAAAAAAAGAAAAGCATTTGTGTTGTTTTTTTCTTAATAAAAGTATGAATTTGAATCAAATCAATGAAAATAAAGTGTTTCAGATATTATGAAGCATTAATATCATTTGATAAGTGAGAAAATGAACTAAAAAAATGGCTAAATTAGGAAATGAATTCAGATGTTAAATGAATACCAGCCCTATACTATTCTGTAGTTGGTATATTTTAGTTATAAGATATTTCTAGTGTACATGTATTTGTTGTCCAGGGTCTATATTCATAAAACATCTTAAGTAATTTCTTAACTTAAGTCAATTTCCTGAAAAAATCATGGTTATATTTAAAGAAAAGTACAAGTGTTTTTAACATAAATGTATGTTTATTACATAACATTAATGACAATAAAGTTTTTTAGATATTACTATTAAAGTTATAAAATGATGTGACCTGTGAGCTACTTAACTTAGGAAAATGAATTAAGATGTTTTATGAATACTGGTCCAGGCCTATATTATTGATGGGTTCCATATTTGAAACTTGTGTTCAGAATTTTCATTGTAGGTATATTGTAATTTTAGACAGTAGCCAATTGTCAATAAGTATAACTCTACTTACTTCAAAGCTTGTGACAAAAATCCATATTTATGTGCCCGTTCATAGAACCAGCCATGTCGCCTCAGTCATTGCAGAGTATTGATCCCTGAATTTGCAAGAACTGTATTTACAGTGACCGCTCTCTAAACATGGATAATGTACAACCAGCTATCACCATACTTGGTGTCCTAAAAATAGGACAGGCCTTTTTTGCGACAGTTGGCACTGTTGTTCTGATTTCTATTTACTAAAGCTTCATACATAGTTTAAAATATTTGTTGTCCTTACTTACAGCCCAGCTGTCTGACAGAAGGGCAGCAGAATTCTTACAGCCCCTACAGATCACCAAGACCCGAGCTGGGATGCAGGTATAATGATTAAGAAATACTTTTAGTTGGGCCTAACTTTAAAAATATCTTTTTTAACAGATATTTCAAAATTAGAAAGAAAAATATATCCATTATACCAAAAGAATGTATAAAAATCAAATACTGTCAAAGCATGATGGCTCGATATTGCTTGGCTCAATTCTCGTTGGCTCGAACTGGATGTAAAGGCCTGATATATTTTTTTAACCTTTTTGCAAGCATTCCTGCTTGGTCAGATAATCACGAGGCTCGAACAATTTGGCCGATGCATGGCATATTGAGTCAACAGGTTTCAACTGTATGTCTGAAATGAAATTAAAAATATACAAAGGATTTCAGTATAAAAACAAATACAAATCAGATATGTCAAATTAAAATTAAAAATATGTCTAAGATACCAATGATTGAAATAAGCTGATACTTGTTTCTTTCTCTGAAGTGAAATCTGTTCTCAGGTGCCAATTATGTACTGATATGCTACAAAGTGATAATTCAGTTACTGAGAGTATATATTTTGTTATAATCGTTCCTTCATTAACGTAATTCCAGTTCTCCTGTGCTGCCCCAATTGATGGCGTGAACTCCAGCGGGCATCGAGATGTCTGGGTGTGTAACAGCGATGGTTACGTGGGCCACATGTGCTTATTGAGCCTGCAGCCCGAGCCCATAGTCACTCTGAACACACCTGTGCCTGGGTGTAATGCCCGTATATTGTGTATATCTGCTGTGCCTGCTTTGGCTAGCCTAAGGAGGTGAGAATTTGTCATTTATTCATAAAATGTCAGAGTTCAGGAACTAAGCCAGAGATTATTTCAGTTTTAGCTCCTTGAAATACTGTTATTATTTTTTAGCTCGACTATTCGAAGAATTGGTGGGCTATACTACTCGCCCCGGCGTCGGCGTCCGGTTAAAGTTTTAGGCCAAATTGGGATTTTCACTTATAAGTCCAATACCTTTCATTCAATTGAGTTAATACTTCACACAGTTGTTCAGGGCCATCACATGATGAGGTTAGATAACTCCATATTATTCTTTACAAAGATTATGGCCCCTGATTGACTATGAAACTTAGGTTAAAGTTTTAGGGCATGTTGGGATATTTATACTTCTATACCCTTTGTTCAATTGACTTAATACTTCACACAGTTGTTCAGGACCATCACACAATGAGGTTACATAACTCTATATTATCCTTAATACAAGTTATGGCCCCTGATTGACTTAGGTTAAAGTTTTAGGGCAGGTTAAAGTTTTAGGGCAAGTTGGGATTTTCATTTAAAACTACAATACCATTCATTCAATTGACTTAATACTTCACACAGTTGTTCAGAGCCATCACACAATGAGGTTAGATAACTCCATATTATCTTTTATACAAATTATGGCCCCTGATTGACAATGGAACTTAGGTTAAAGTTTTAGGGCAGGTTGGGATATTTATTAATAACTTCTATACCCTTCATTCAATTGACTTAATACTTCACACAATTGTTCAGGACCAACACCCAATGAGGTTACATAACTCCATATCCTTAATACAAGTTATGGCCCCTGAATGACTAAGGTTAAAGTTTTAGGCAAGTAAAAGTTAAGGGCAAGTTGGGATTTTAATAAAAAACTTCTATACCTATTCATTAAATGCACTTAATAAAATTCAAAATTATTTACGACCATCTTACAACAAGAAACATAACTCCATTTTAACCCTAAATACAAATTATGTCCCTTGAATATCATTTTTTTTAATTTCTTTTGACAGGCACATTTTTACATTCTTAACCAATTTTTTTACCAAGGGAAAACAAGGAGGGCTATACTATACGGCCCTTGATTTTTTTTTAAATTTTATTTTAATTTCTTTTGAAAGGCATATTTGTATTTTCTTTACCACATTTTCATAATGGGAAATCAAATTATTTGAATGACTTGCATCATTTTTCGGGTGGTGGGAGGGCAGCATCAACGTCACCTAATGTATTGAATAATTTTAGTTAGGTTTGACATAAATCGACCGAACTTGGTAATATTACATTGTTATTGTATTCACTTCTAAGTCAAAGCGGGGAAGTCGAGCGCGCTGTCTTACGACAGCTCTTATGTTACCAATATGGTCATGGCCATACCATTATGACAGCATTTTCTGAATGCAGCAATGCAGTTGTTCCAAATTTGTTGAATTTAGTGAAGATTTTAATTGACAATGGGACGAAAAATATTTTGAAAACAAATACTCTTAAATTTCAAATCTAAACATTTATATTCTGATATCGTCTCAGGAAAAGCAGCTGCAAACGTTACAGTAAGCATGGCCCTCCGTCACCCATGGGTGAATGTGGTCCGCGGATCTCTGTAGAAGAGGTGGACTCTGCAATCACTGAGGAGGATCCGCGGCCTGATGAATTCTTCCCGTCTGATTTCCCCGTAGATGAGGTCAGCGAGGAAGGGTACCAGTCTGATTCGAGCTCTAGCGATGATGAGACTGACGATGATTATATTGCCACTCGTAAACTATATGTTGAAGGTATGTGAAATGAAATTGGAAGCACTTTAGAGATGGTAGCTGTGGTAATGTTCTTGATAATGTATTCTTGTAGAAATAATGTACTGCTGAATTGGCTTGTTGCAAGTTCTACTAAAACCTGTAATGAATCAAACTTTTACTTTATCAAATGTTTTGTTTGCTGTAAAAAGACAGTCATTACTGTGAATTTTGTTGTAAGAGGCAGGCAAAATAACCATAACTAGTAATTTTCATAGCAAACTTTTACTCAAAGTGTCCATCTACATTGTCAAATGGTCCAGAAGGTCAAGACATGAATAAATAATGTGTGTTGTAAATTGGCCATATTTGTTGTCGCATCCACTACAAGAGTCCATCCCCAACTCACTTTGGTCCAGGAGGGCCAGCCTTGATAACACAGCCAGGTACTTGGAGTCAATATAAGATCAAGTCTACCACGTGGTTCATATAAAAAAAATAATCTGTATATTATTAGCTCACCATATTTTTCATTGCTGACTTTTGACTCAAAGAGTACATTCACATCTTCTAGTGGTTCTGGTGCCTGACAATAGGATAGGAACAAGTCTATTTTTTTGCTCAGAACTAAGATTTGAGAAATCTTGTTAATGTTTTGCTAACTCACTTTATTTTTTATTGTAGACTTTGATGCTAAGCGTCCATCCACATCATCTGGCAGTACGGGAGGGCCAGACTCCATAACAACGACCGGTGCCTGGCACCAGGATAGAAACAAGTCTACTATGTGGCTGGGGACCGAGGATGGATGGTGAGTATAGTTATGAAATGTCTTAAATGAGCTAAAATCATCACACCAAAAACTCGAGCCTACATACAGATAGGTGGAGTGAAAAGATATGTCTACTATTAAATTAACTTTAATAGAATCATTTCATGTTCACCCCTCGATACATGTTTCTACTGTCAACAATTCTCAATATACTGAACAAAAAAGTGAAAGCAAATCTGTAGAGGTTAAACTTGAAGGAAATTTAATAATATTATTGTATTCCACTAATAGATATTACAAAATGATATGAAATCTAATTTGCCGAAGCCATTTTTAGACTAGTGTATACATAAACTATTGTGCTAAAAATTGTACAAAAACAAAATCTTGGTTTATTGAATAGATTTCTTTCTCATTCCAGCATTCACATATTCCAATGTACAGACAATATCAAAACAACAAAGAACAAGTTGAAGATCCAGCTGGGCTACCCTGTCTACTGTATACTGTGAGTAGCAAACATAATTTTGATTGCATTATGAGCATGATTATTACTTCACAAACAAATTAATAGCATTTATAAGTGTTGGTCAGATTTTTTGAACGAAACAGTTTATTATGATATATATAAAATGAAGTGTTTACGGAACTTTATGATAGATAATACGAATTGTGAAAAACATCAGAGTAAAATCCGATCCATTTTTTCAAAATATGAGTTTGAAGATATTTATGAAATCAGTCTAAAATGAACTTGAGAAAATTGTCAAAAACTTCATATGATTCATAGTATGCAGGCAAGAATTTCAATCATGCTCTTGGAGAATAGGCGCATACTAACTTCAGCAAAACAGGTGTTTGAAGATTTTAAGATCAATCCTGAAATCCGGATTGGGTGCTTTTAACTTCAGACCCTTTTAAAGTTGTTATTGCTGAAACATTTCGCATCAAGAACAGTAGGAAGTACCTCTGAATAAGTAATGAATATAAATGTCTTTGGAAACAAGTTCAAAGTGGTCTAAGCCCATTTACCCTCCTTTGGGTATGAATCTCTCATACTCAAACAGACCCTCGGCTATTTTACAGGATTGACATTGATCAGCTGTTAGAACCCCTGGTCAAATGGAAAAAAACTTTAAACAAAATTAATGCCATTCAATGAATGAGAATAAAAGTCATAATTTGAGCTGCAGAGCATAATTGTCCATAATGGTACCAGTAGGTTGTTCATAAAAAAATAAGAATTGTTTTTTTAGCAATAACCATTGACCATTTGGTATTTCAGCTATCTGGACAACAAAGTGTTCGTTTCCTTGTCCAACGGTGATCTCATTGTGTACAGACGGGACTCGGGTCAGATATGTATTTATTTGATACAATTCTACATAAGCAGCTGAAAAAAAAAAATTAAAAAATCCATGAAGTTCAAACTTCTCCCATGGGCCTAACACATTTTTGTTTAAAGTTGAGAGAGAATGAGTAAAATATTTGTGGCATAAAAGTTTTTGAAGAATACTAAAAAATATAATAAAGTATTTGTGGAACGAAAGATTTGAAGAACAAAAACAAAACATTTCATTATGGTTAACAAAACTTTCCATTGTAAAATGCTAAAAAAACTAATTTTTGTAAGAGTATTTCAATCTAGCAGTCTAAAATGCAATTGGTCAAACTTCCATTTCCACACGCCGAGCTAGCCATCAATATGCTTGCAGAAAACTGAATATCATTTTTTATATGACAGAGAAATACTGGAACTAAGCTCTACATGATTAATTAAACGAAAATCTATTAAACCATCCTTTTTCTTTTTAGATGGTCTTTGGGATACAGAGAATCCCTACACACGGGCGATCGGCAGTGTAACGGGCCCTATAGTGCGAATGTTGGCTGTGGCAGGAAAACTCTGGTGTGGTCGACAAAACTCCATCTGTGTGATAAACCCACTTACACTTAGTATCGAGGTGAGGCTCCAAATAGTTGAAGTGAATTGAATGTGTTTGTTAGAAGGGATAATATCTTGAATGTATGAATGTGTACAAATTGCATTGAAATGTGTATAAATGTCTTAAGCAATTTCAATAGGGGTCTTAAGACCATAAACCTGATAAGAACATATTCAAACAAATATTTCAGGATTGATGATTTTCAGTCTGTCATAATTACTCTGTTCAACTTCAAGACAATGGAATTGACTATCAAGTGTGAAATGTGTGAAATATAAAGGCTGTTTTTCGACATAAATATTATGAAAGATGAAATATGTTGCCTCAACTGACTGAAGATAACCTAAGAAAATTTGGAGTCAGTTTTCAGTTGGTTGCGAAAAACTTAAATTAGATACTGTGTCTGTGAATTATGCCCAGCTAAAAAATTTGATATTTCAGAAGACGTTCCAAATGCACCAGGACAGTAATCGCAGCGTGCAGTGTATTGTGAACTCCGGCCAGGGAGTGTGGATAGCAGCCCAGCAGAGTTCCAAGGTGCTACTGTATCATGCGACGTCGTTCGAGTTTCTACTAGAAGTCAATATTGCGCTGGCTGTCAATCAGAAACTACAATGTAAGAATTGCTAACATATGGTTGTTTCTTTATTTGTTGTTAGTATTAACACTCTAGTATGCTTTAAATTTGAAGTCAGGAGAGTCCTCAAAAGGGCTTTTAAAAAGCCAGTTTTGTTTCTGCGGCATAGTGCTTTATCCCCTTTGTCGATCTTAAGCGTCCCCAAAACCCATCGCCTAAATGATTTCAGCCCTTCAGCTGCCAGAAGCTGTATTCAATAACCAACTTTAATTGAACTTTAATTTAACATTAGAATCTTAAGTGTTTTGATTGACCTGTATATTTAGCTGACCAATATGCTGAGTGAAATTTCTGAGGCATGTCTAAAGATAAGGATAAGATCAATATTGAATGCTGGCCCAGGTCAAGCACATCCATGTTAAAATAAACTTTTTAAATTAATTTCTTTTATAGCTGCTGATGACATAATCCGTCAACACAAAGCAGCTTGCCTGAGAATCACGGCGCTGCTGGTGTGTAAGGACCTGTTGTGGATTGGCACGAGTGCAGGGGTCATTCTTACTGTCCCTGTGCCAAAAATAACCTCTACAACGAGTAAGGGCAGTCTTACAGCACCCACAGTCACCGGTAAGTATTGTATGGGTTCAAGTGGGCTTTGGCTTATATAAGAATACAGTGCTCCTAACAATTGTTTCCTTAAATTGTAATTGTCAATCTTGAACCCACAGAGGCTCAATTTAATAAAAAAAAAATCAGGGGGTAGGGGCATGCCCTTAGATCCTAAAGCAAGTAACTTTTAGATTTTGAGTTCAACAAAAATTTACTTAGAATTCTTCAATACTACTACATCAAATGAGGGCAAAAAGTTCAGTAGTGGTTGCTTGGCTTCATAATAGTAAGTACAAGTTCAACACAAGTTTAGGGTGGTCTAGTGGTAAAGATGTCGGCCTCTCACCCAAACGGTTTGATCATGACAAGAGGTATCTTCTCATGGCCTCTCAAAATGGACATCACAACTGGTTTCTACCCAGGATTTGGAATCAAGTGTGATTTTAGAAGATGTCAGCTTTCTTCACAATTGAGTTAAAAGAAATAAGTATGCAATGAGTTTAAACTGAACAAACCAATACAAGTTTTTATGATACTACAATATGCAAGAAAAATATTTCTTGTTACTTGTCAGTTTTGTAATTTTACAATTTCTGTTTTATTGTAGGTCGTGTTCATGGTCACACAGGTCACGTACGATTCCTAACATGCGTCGAAATGTCCCCTATCAACATGCCACCAATATTGGGCAGCGGGAAAACCCGTGCTGACACAGCAAATAACAATCGAGACCCCCCGTCCCCACATGATATCAGCAAGCGTAGATCGTCAGTCGCTACTATGACCGCGGCACTGGCGACAAGGATGTTGGTTATAAGTGGTGGGGATGGTTACGAAGATTTTCGAACGAACGTTGTGAACGAGTCAGCAGGAAAGGATGATAGTACAAATCATTTACTTTTGTGGCAAGTTTGATGAGAATTTCTTGTGGGACTGTATGGAATAATTTGGTGAAAATGAGATGATAAAATTAAATATATTGGTGCAAGTGGTAATGTGCAGTGTTCACCTGTTTGGTTGACTGATTGTCGGTGATACTTTGTAAGAAATGTAATCAAGTTTAGCTGTAACTAGTCGTGGTTAAGATGTTTATAAGAAATACTCTTTCATGAAGAGTAAAGCGCCTGTTGTACTGTTTACTGTTGTTAAATGTTGATGTTTGTTTTTGATAATTTTTACAATAAAATTGTTCACTAGGAGATCTGAATAACTCTTATGATATTGAATGACCCATCTGATTTTTAATATTTATACAACTTACTAACTCTTAAAAATGACTGCTTTTTTATATGAATTTAGATTATATGTCATGATTGTATTTTAAGTCAAATTCTGATAATGTACATAAAAGTCTTTACCTAAGATTTCTTTAAATAGCAATATGCATGTTTCATTGCCATCTAAAAATTTACTGAAGCCTTCATATATCTGTTTGAAAATAATATTGTTCGTGCAATTATATATAAAAAAATATTGTTTAAACATGGTAAAGTTATAACATACATGTGTTAACAGTAATTTTGCATTTAAATGTTGATGTCAAAAAGATCATTTATGTATTATCTGTCTCATTTTAATCATAGGTGGCAGTGTCAGTCAGAGATGGTTTAAGAATGTTTTTTAAGATATCCCCATTGTCAAATACCTCTGTAACACTACTGAGCTATGCTTTGTTGTGTACTGTGGGAGATATGTCTTGGAAAATTTTGTAATCAGAAATAATTTATGTGGCAATTTTATTGGTTCTGCAAGGAAACCGCTCTTGAAATCTTCTGATGCACAGACACTTGTACTAATGTTTTCCCGTAGAAAAAGTATTCTGGTGAAAGCTCGAATTGAACTGAGTCCGCCTGATCACTACAAGTTATAGCAATTTAGACCACTCGCCTGTGGAGATAACTGACAGTAAAGGGTTATTGAAGAGTATTTAATTGTAACATGCCGTTTTATTGGTTCATGCATATTCATATAAAGGAGATTTTGTTAGTCAATTTCCCCACGGTATGTATGAAGTGTAATGGCAGAAGTACCATGGTTGCCGACAATGAGATATCCATAAAAGAGTTTAGTTCCTGGAATTAAGCATACACATAAAAATCCTTCTTCAGTATTTTACTCTTTATTCTGTGGTAACCAAGAAAATTAAATCCATTTTTATATAATCTGTCTCATGTTAACCATAGGTGCCAGTTTTAGTCGGAGATGGTTGAAAAATGATTTGGAATATATATCCAAAACATATTTTTTTCACCATTTCTGACTGATACTGTCTCCTGTGGTTGTAACTAGTATTTTGAATCTAGGTGCTATATTATATGTTATACTTCAAACATTTTGATGGTTTTAATGTTAATTTATATTATTTTTATATCATAAATATGAGTCTGTGAAATGGTGCTACAGGATTTTCTATGCAATCTTACATTTATTTTACGAAATTAAAGAATATAAAATGTTTTTATGTATGCCATTTTATACACTCGTCTTTTTTAAATTTTCATTGAAAAAAGTTGGGGTATTGTTATAGCCTTGGTGTTGTGGGGTTACCACAAGACTTTGACCTTGGGCATGCACAAGAACTGTTCAGGATATTCAACTGAAACTTGGTACTTACGTTGCCAGAGACAATATCCACATGATTGACCCTGCCCATGACTCTTGCCTTAGTAATTGTCATGTTAAGCCCCTTATTAGACATTGTTAACCAGACGAGCGTTGTTGTTCACACCGCGGCAGTCTTGTTTGATCTGTTATTTAACTAAATGTCCTTAAATGATAAATGTAAAAAACTATAATGCCTTTAGTCAATGCCGATTTACCTTCCTGTTTCGATGTCATAAAATCTGTCATATCAAGTTTTTTTGATGTGATGTGTGAATATATTCTGTGCATTTCGTTTTGTAGAATATCGTAATACATATACATGTTTGTATTTTATGAAATACATGTAAAATACATGTATAAATCAGTCACTGACATATGTTATGGTTTTTTGTACCGTACTGCGCCCTTGTGTAGTTTTTACAGTTCTAAACATAATTATATATACTTATTATGTACATTTTACTGTAAATATATGAATCTAGCTAGCCTAGACTCGAATCAGTTGAGTTTTACATACAGGTTTTTTGCGTATTTATATATATTGTAGATCAGATATTTATAATCATTTACTATTTACGAAGCCATATTCACGTTGTTGCTCTCTTCTCTGTGATTTTTGTCTTAAGTTTGTCTTGAGTTTACGACTGTTGTTACGTGTTCTGTCTTTATTGAAACAAAACAGGCGGTGGCCTGCAATAATATATCATAAAATTGATTACCTTTTAAGTGACGAAAATTGTTAATTTTAAAATACCTGAAGGTAGATTAAGTTGAGCCGTGCTGTATAAGGAATCTCTAATGCAAAGGATGATTTGCGAAGAAAAAAAATTAAAGTCTCAATTTACTGCCTTAGTGTTGGTTTTTAGTTCATTTGTTTTTCAAAGAATAAGATGTTGATGTATTGTCATAGATTTTGTGTTGGTTGCAGTCTCGTCGGCATTGTCATCATTGTCAAAAACTTGAACCTTGGCTGTTGCTCAAACAAAAGCGTTAATGATATTTGGATGAAACTTGGTACACATGTTCCCAGAGGCCTTTAGGCCAATTTTTTTGTAAAGCAAGACTGACAAATGATTCTTGAATTTGGCCCCTTTGTGACTAAAAAACTGCAGCAATGAGCTTGGGTTTCACTTTGCAGCATTGTTTAAGATTTGTCTCAAAAGTTCACCTCTTGCTTTGTATAAAAAATGATAATGAGCCATTTTATTAAGAATTTATTTTTGTCACTATCTCTATAACAAATTCACCAGTTTTTCTTTAAATTATTAATCAATTTCATGCTTCTTTTCATGGTACCATGATTTGTGTCCAACTGTGCGTTATTTCTGAAAGACGGTGCCTTTGTATTTTATCAAATTACTGGTTACATAATTTATATGGGCTTTATAAGCACCTCCTGTTATTCAACCATAGTGTTAAAAGGAAACATTTCATATTAGGACATTATAATTATTCGCTGCTGTATTTTTATGTACAACAATTTCGATTTTGATCAACTGAACAGTGTTTTTTATACATTTTATATGCACCTAAAGTATTTTTGTTTTAAACGATTCTTATTTGTATCTCTTTCATAATACAAGGAAACCTTTAGTATTATTACATATGTTTTAATAGCAAAATTCAACTACTTATGCAAATAGATAAAAAAAAAAAAAATGCAACATTTTTTCACTTTTAAAATGACATGATTAACATTTTAGATTTTTTAGAATGTAAAATTCAAACTAACAGTTACCAAGGTGCAAATAAGCAAGCATTAAAAAGAATGACTTTATAATGATGGCATTTTGATATCACTTTTGTGTTGTATTTTTGTAAATGTCCACCGGATAAAAATACAAAAAATAATTAAAAGGTCAATATAATACAATCTTTAAAAGTGACCATTGTGTTTCTATCACATCAGCGTCAGACATGCTGTACTAACTCTTGGAGTGATTAATATTTTTTTTTAACATAGCCCTATTTGTATTGGAAACTTTTTCATGGTTTATAAAGCTATTTAATATTTATAATATAGAATTGCAATCACTTTTACGCCATAATACAAACAATGGGCAGATGTTATAGAGCTTTGTTATTGTTAACAGCATCAATATTAAGTTTAAGAAGTGAAATATTTCATTATGTGCTGATATATTTGAATAAAACAAGCATGGCTGAAGAGTATGAAAAGTACTGCAGATCGCAAATGTGTCCTAGAAACGGGTCAGTAAAGTCAAGATTTGAAAGTGAACAATGATGATGTAAACTGCATGTGCTGATTGTTCAGAACCTTGTTAAAGTTAACAACTTTGTTTAAATTATTGTTGTTAACTTTCAAATCTTTACTGCACTGGAAGTTTAATGGATACCCTTCTAATCTGTAGTATTTATAAGAATATCTTGAGACAACTGTTTCACCTGTTTTTTTATGTAAATATATGAACACATTATCAAAATTTTCACCTTTAAAGCTGCATTCTCACAGATTGAACGTTTTGACAACTTTTTCATTTTTTGTCTGGGAACGAGCCAATCTTTGCGAAAATCCATGGAAACAAGTTATATAAGACTGCTGACAAAAAATTAGATCGCAGATTTTTATATTTAAGTTAAAAAATTGATGTTTTATGCATTTTCCTCAAACCGTAATGGTTTAAGCCATAATACATTAATTTTCGAACGGAAATATGAAAATCTGCTATAATCTGATCTTTTGTCAGCAATCTTAAATTATTGATTTGCAGATATTTACGCGAAAATTTGCTCTTTTCAAGACAAAAAATGAAAGGTTGTAAAAATGGTAAATCTGTGAGAGTGCAGCTTTAACAAAAAGCCCATTTTTAATTTTAACAAAGTTCTGAATACTCGGGCCTTTATATCTTATATGTTTCAATGTACCTCAATGTGTAGTGTTTTAACTGCCTGTTTCTCTGTGATCATGTTTCTCTTGTGCCAGACATACCCCCTGTCCCTATACATGTATTGTTACCGTAAGTATTGTGAACTACACAATGTCAGAAATAAATACCACATTGTTCACCGGTCTAGTCTTTATATTTACCCTTCAACTGACATGATGCCAAAACACCCCCGATATAAATAGCTATAACTGTTAAAGCAATGGAGAGACTTTACTAGTTAGATGATAAACCTGTGTAACCGGGGGTATATATGATTAGACAATACTCCAGTTCTATACGATATATTTGTTGTTATTCATAAGAACCTTGAAACAAATTAAAAATTGCGAAGTTACCTGTGGCTAGAATTTTAATGTCACAGATAGTTCTATTTTGATTGAGATCGTTGCACAAGTAGTGTGCTAGTAGGCCGTACTCGCATATCGCAATATGCCTACACATCTGGCCCCTCTTGTAGGTACAGCACATCTGATAGCAAATACCTATTTTATGTATTTATTCTCTCAGATAAAGACTAGAAGCACCGCAATGCAACGAATCCTGGTTTTTAATTTGGACAATCAAACAGAACAGTCAACTTATTTCTTATTGTAGAAGTCGGGGAAAAAGTAGCAGCCTTTACCTTTATCAAAAAGAGATGGAACTGAAATTTACTCGACTTAAAATACCTTATTTGTTTAGTTTCCATCAATTCTATCTCAAGTTGTTGGGTGGAAACGTATCTTTAAATTTTTAGTAACAGTGACCTTGACCACATAGCCTCAAAAGCAATCCCAAACTGGCTCTTCACAATAGCTACCTACACACCAACATTCATTACTATTCATCAATTATAACTGCAGTCATTGGGAAACCCATTTCTATTTTTAGTAACAGTGACCTTGACTCCACCCACTCAAGAGCAATCCCAAGCGAGTAAGATGAAAACCTGGTTAAAAAGGTTAATTACCAAATCTCGAGCTCTCATCAATCCATACCTCTTGCAATTGCCCTAGAATTATGATTTTAACCAACTGACCTTTAACTTAATTGCAATTATCTACAGGTCAATGTTACAACTACCTACAAATCGATTTACTCCCCTATATAAAGGTAAAACCTAGTCGATGCTTCCAGATGTGTCAAATGTCAGATATCAGAGCCATTATTGTGTTGATTCCACAAATGTTCACATTCTGTTCGAACATATTAAGGTCAATGCAACAGAACTGCTTTTAGAATTTAGAAACAACTTGAGCACAAATACTCTTCATATCAGTGCGACTTTTCAACATACACTTGCTAAGGTAAAAGCCATACCAAGGATTCAAAGGTCAGATTGCATTTTTTTTGTGCCAGCTCCATAACTTGACAAAGAGTATTGTTTGAAAGATTTTGAAAATACAGGGCACAAGTAGTAGAGAAATGCTAAGCATATGCTCCAGCCACATACCTTCAAGGTAAATGTATATCTATGGTCAAAGGTCTTGCAAGATATATTTAACAACACATAGGATACTTAACTAATAGTCTCAACATAATCTCTGCAGTGACACTTCAAGCATGTTCATAATGTTACACATTTGACTTAATGATGACACAGCCAATTTATATTCATTTGACCCCCAAAAAGTTCTCTTTCATGCCTTGGAACATTCTACACAGCTTCATTTAATTAATCTAAAAACAACAACACCAATTTCTCTTTGTCAGGATTTATCACATAACAAGTACAGTCTACATGATGGGTTGTGGAGGCGGCTGGGCCGGATCCTGGGGCTTGGCGCCCTTCTGTTCGCTGTAGGGCTGGGCAGGCACCACTTCGTCCTTGGGCTCCACAATGCTGACGTGGTCAGGTAGTGGCTTCTTGGGCCCGATCTTGCCAGTAGCGTCCCATGGCAACATGATTTTAACCTTGATGCCCAACACACCTGGAAATACATTTGATAAATATTTAAAATACAATCTACTTTTCAGCCAATGAAATTGCAGATATGCTATCATTAAGCACTAGACTTAATCATTAAGAATTTCAACTTTCCCAGGTATTAAAAGGTCCGCTTAATGACTCTCATCAGATACACACTCCCTGCGTCAGAATTTGCGTTGACAATGTGTCAGCCAATGAAGCAGTATTCAAAGACAGTAAGATGACCTGAAGTAATATTTGAATGATTAAGAAGGACTTGTTCGCTGCACTCACTCCTCACATGCATAATTTGAATGTTACTTCATGTCATCTAACTATTACATAGTAACTAAGAGCGTGAAAAAAAAGAATTCTGATCAAATCAGCCTTGTGAAACATATAAGTGAACATTTAAATAAAAATTTACGCTTTTGGGATTAAACAAGCAAAAAACGATGCCAGTTTTTGGTTTGATATAGTAATTTACTGCAAAGATTGCGCCAGTTTTAAGGAGAAAATTGGGTTCCTAAGCAATTATTGCAGATTGCACAGGTTTTCACGAAGAGAAAAATTACATTTTCGTCATTCACAGTAAAGACTGAGATGGTGTTGAAAGTACCGTATCAGTAGAATCATGCCATGCTACGCAACTAAGTTACACCAGTCTATATTAAAATAGATGCTATTTATTCTTTCATGATATTGAGAACAAAACTATTCCACATCATCATGATAGCAGAGCACAAATAATATACATAGAAAATATAACTCTTCTTGGCAAATGTGCAACTCCATTCCAGTTTTAATAAGGGTCTTACAGTAAATATGTCTAAAGCAAACAAAAAATCATTGATGTCATGTTATTTTTCCTGAAAATAGAACTGAGGTTTCCATTGTGTGTTGTTTAAAAGGTCTTCGGTACTTTCCACATAATTTAAAGTTTGTTTTTGGTAAACATGCAGAGCTGGTTTTTTTCATTTGGAGAGTGGGTGCGATTTTGCAAATGTTGACAGAGAAAATTGATCTAATATACATGCATCAAAATACAGTACACAATGAAGTGTCAATAATTAACTACTTTTTTTATTTACATTTGACCTGCATTCATTTTATCAAAGCTTCAATTTTTTGTTGGAAATAAGGGGATTTTTTTGGGGAAAAACAGCATACAGTGGTCGAAATTAGCACAAGCCCGCAAGCCCTACAATGGTAAAATGTCTTTCGGGCTTGCTCAAATTCTGAATTTTATATAGCAGGGCTTGTTCAAAAATTTGATGCCAAGCAATAGTATAATAATTCGGGCTTGTTGATTCAAGTCAAATTTCGATGACTGAGCATATTCCTCAGCTTGGTGTATGGGACCCAATATCAGCCCAAAAGTTATTGAAACCACACTGTTATATGATATGCCAAAAACTGACAATTCAAAAAATTGTTGAGACCAATTTCTGCTTGTTACATTTCATATAGTCCTAATAATAAGTAATTATAAATAGAAACCATTTCTTACCCTGCCTAAGCAGTACGTGTCTGACGGCGGTATCAACGTAGTCATTGATTGGGTCACCAGAGTGGATCATGAGACCGTCCACAAATTTCATGGACTTGGCTCTCTGTCCACGCAGCTTGCCAGACACGACAACCTCGCAGCCCTTGGCTCCAGACTCCATGATGAACCGAAGAACACCATAACAGGCCCTGCAAACAAGAATTAATGAATAATTTCAGCATCATTGTCATCTATGAAAAATGCGGCATTTTCATGCAAAAACAGTCAGCACACCTTTCTGGACACTGCCTGGTACAAGCAGACAAGACACATGTTACTTGTGAACCTATTATGCAATTTATTGTCAGAGGTGCAAATTAATTTGACGCTTATATCAGATAACGACTGCCTTTAATAACTATGCACTTTGCTTAAAAAAAGAATAAAATGATTTGAAGACTATGTGTGATTGCACTGCATAGGTTATCATATGACTTTTAAACGTTCCTATTGGTTTAAAGGTAAAGAATATTTATATCAGGGTGGTTTGGCGTATGATCTTTATAATGATTTGAACATGTTTATGCATTCCAGCAATGCCACAACTCTTAACTGTAAATATCCTGCAAAAAATATACAAGTTTTGTTTAAGCTTTAATTCTATTTGAATTTCAGAAACAATCAATAGAAGCGGAAATCGCATTTAAGCTGGAGTTAAAAAAAATATTATGAAAGAAGTGAAGATGTAGCAGGATGAATGTTTATAAGTAACTCTGTAATATTGAAGAAGAATCATCTATTTTTGTGTTTACTTAATCAAAATTTTCTGGATTAATTTTATTTTGGGTAAATTACTTGAAATATCGTCATGTCGTCGCAGCCGAGCGCATGTTTAGATTGCCAAGCCGAGTTTGGACCAAAATTTAAGTGCATAAACTGCAACTTCTGTGAAAACTCATTCTGCCTGAAGTGTTCTAAATTGAAGTCATCTCTATTCAATGACATAGGGAAGGAATCTAGTGTTCTCTGGCATTGCTCGCATTGCAGGATAGCCATGCCGACAGCCACTAGAATCATGGCAAAACTCTCGGACATGGAAATTAGAATGGAGAACCTTGAGAAAGAAACAAATGGATGTGATAAGGAAATGATTAGACAAGTGCTTAATGAGATGAAGTTTGAAGAAAAAGAGATTGAGGAGAAGAAATTAAATATTGTGATCCATCAACTGAAGGAAAGTGAAAAGAAAGAAGAAGACCTGGACACTGTGTTGGACATCCTTAATGGTACGTTAAACTTGGGGATTGAAGTTGAAAATGTAGTGAGACTGGGGAAGATGTCAGAGGATAGGGACAAACCCAGACCTGTTAGATTTACTGTCGGAGATTTTGATGTAAAGAGGAAAGTACTGAGCAGAGCTAGTGGGCTTAAAAACAATGAGAAATACTCAAGAGTCTTTATCACGCCTGACCTTACTCAAGTGCAGAGGAAGGAAGCGTTTCATTTGCGACAAGAAAAGAGAAGACGGGAAAAAGAAGGAGAGGAATTTGGCGATAAGAAAGGGGAGAATTGTGAAGTTGCCTGGCAGAGATCACAGTTATTCTGCAAGTCAGGGTGGTAGAATCTTTCCCCCCTCCCAGTCTGGGAGAGGCGGGGGTGGCGGACAATGACCATGATGGAGAGAAATATATATGTAAATATGTTCCAGTTAATTGTTCTAAAAGTTCAAGTGTTATAAGTTACAATATAAGTTCAACAAGAGACAAGAAATTGTGTTCTAATAGTGATAATTCTAGTCAGAGAGATGAAAAATCATGCTTTCATGATAACGCTTTAATTTCTTCAAAGAGAAAGAGTGGTAATAGAATTGAAAATAGTACTGTTGATAAAACAAAGCTGATGAACATTGAAGTGGATGTAGATCAAAGTATTGAGGTGAGTGACACTCCTAATTATGAATCTGAATCGACTTTTTTGTATTCTGAGGCTGAGGCTTGTCAGGTGTCTAGTTCCAATTCTGATTCTGACTCAACTGTACTGTTTTCTGCGGATACTGTTCAGGATGATGACTCCATTGACCTATCTTTTGATGCAGACTTATTTGATGACCTTGATCAGAAGAAAAGTGGAGAAGAGTTTCGAATATATTATACAAATGCTGACAGTTTACTGAACAAGATTGATGAATTGGAGACAATTGTGGTTGAAGGAAATATAGACATAATTGTTATTACAGAAACTTTTCCAAAGTCAATGATGGCAACAAGCATTCACAGAAGTCAATATCAACTGAGAGGTTTCCAGTGTTTTACCAGTAATATTAAAGAAAACAGTCGGGGAGTTTTTATCTACATTAGAAATGACATTCCAACAGACTATTGTCAAGTATTGAAAAATTGTGACTTCTTAGAATCTGTTTGGTGTGAAATAAGATTGCAAAATATGGACAAAATACTCATAGGTGCAGTTTACAAATCACCAAATTGTAGTGTGGACAATTATAAGAAATTGAATGATCTTATATCAACTGCAGCAAATTTAAACTACAAAAAGCTGATGATACTTGGAGATTTCAATTTTCCAGAAATTGATTGGAGTGACTGGACAGTTAATAAGAGTGAAACCCATCCGTCTTTTCTGTTTTTGGAGTGTATTAGAGATAACTTCCTAGCACAACATGTTGACAATTTCACCCGGTACAGAGATGGACAAGAGCCCAGCTGTTTAGACCTAATTTTTACGGATAATCTGTCGGTGGTTGAAGACATCAAGTATTGTAATAGCTTGGGTGCTAGTGACCATATTGGTATGATCTTTAAATTACCATGTGAAATTGAAAGAAGACGAGAAGAGTCAAATTATCCAAAATTTTATAAAGGAAGTTATGAAGAAATACGTAAATATTTGTCAGAAGTTTCGTGGCAAGATATAAAGGACATGAATGTGGATGATGCATGGCAATTTATTCTAGGACATATAGGTCACTGTATAGATACATACATACCAAAATCAAGTATTAAGAAAGGAATAATCAAGCCCAAATGGATGGACTATTATTGTCTTAGGAAACTTAAAAAGAAATACCATTTATGGAAAAGATTTACATTTTCACGTAGTTATGTAGACTATCAGGAATATTGTAGAGCTAGAAATCAGGTAACTACAGCCATTCGTTTTTCAAAGAGAAAGTACCAGAAAGGTGTTGTGGAAAGTACCAAAAAGTCTCCAAAGTCGTTTTGGAGTTTTATTAAAGGAGAGACTAAAAGTAAAACCTCAATTGCAGATTTAAAAGATAAGGAAGGGAATACTATAACTGGTGATGCAGAGAAAGCTAGAGTATTAAATGACTTTTTTTCATCTGTGTTTACTACAGAAGGGAATGAAGAAATGCCCAATTTCAGTCGGAAGGTTGATAAAGAAAATTTTATTCATGATGTACACTTTAGTGCAGACAATGTGTTAAAGATTTTGAAAACATTGAATACTTCCAAATCATGCGGCCCAGATAGTTGCCATCCTTACTTTTTGAAAGAATGTGCTGAGGAACTGTATTTACCATTGTATGACTTGTTTGTGAAGTCGATGTCTACGGGAGACGTACCAAACGATTGGAAAAAGGCAAACGTTACTTGTATATTTAAAAAAGGAGATAAGTCTATCCCTGGAAATTATAGACCAGTTTCTTTGACATCCTGTATCTGTAAAATTTTAGAAAGGCTTGTAAGAGAAAAGCTTGTTGCGCATTTGGATTATAATAACTTGCTGTCTGACTGTCAGTTCGGTTTTAGGAAGAATAGAAATACAGTGTTGCAGCTCTTGTCGGTGCTTGAAGAGTGGACAGAAGCAATAGACAATGATATTCAAGTTGATACAATATATTTAGACTTCCAGAAAGCCTTCGATTCAGTACCACACAGAAGACTGTTACAGAAAGTTGAAGCTTACGGTATATCAGGAAATCTATTGAAGTGGCTAGGAAATTTTCTATCAAATAGACTGCAGCGTGTCAATGTAAATGGATGTACCTCAAAATGGAGTAAAGTACTATCTGGTATTCCACAAGGATCTATTTTAGGTCCGATATTGTTTATTATCTTCGTTAATGATATACCAGAAGTTTTAAGAGGACTGTGTAAGCTTTTTGCAGATGATTGCAAGGTTTATAGTGAGATAAGATCCAAAAAGGATCAAGACCAACTTCAAAATGACATTGACAATTTGTGTGAGTGGAGTAGCAAGTGGCTGCTTAAATTCAACATAGATAAGTGTAAAGTAGTGACATATGGTAATGAAAAATTGATAAATACTTATACAATGAGTGATACAAATGGTGAGACTCACGAACTGACTAGAGATAATCAAGAGAGAGACTTGGGAATATTATTCACATCAAATTTGAACTTTGATCAACACATAAACAATATAGCTAACAAAGCAAATAGTATAATTGGTCTAGTTAGAAGAAAGTTTACGTACATGAACAAGGACCTATTCTTAACTCTGTACAAGGCACTGATAAGATCACATTTGGATTATGGAAATTTAGTTTATTACCCTACAACAAAGAAGTGTAAGCAGATCATAGAGAATGTCCAACGCAGAGCTACAAGACTTGTTCCTGAGCTAAAAGGGTTGACGTATGAGGAACGTTTGTGTGAATTAAATCTTACAACTCTCGAATACCGACGTAAAAGATATGATATAATCCAGGTTTACAAAATAGTGCACAATATTGACAACATTGATATAAATAATTTCTTCACATTTGCTGAAAATGTTGGTACCAGAGGACATAATCTAAAACTGAATCAGAGACAAGCCAAGAAAGGAAGAAGAATGAATGCATTTGGAATAAGAACAGTTTCTACTTGGAATAATTTACCAGGAGAACTGGTTAACAGCACAACATTGCTTACATTTAAAACAAATCTCGATAAGCTTTGGCGACCCAACCGCTTTGACATATCATCAATATACTAAGACAAAGTTACTGAGATACAAACCCGGAAGTGGAGACAGTTTACTGAAGAAGATGCAAGGGTATCTATTTAGCCTTCGGGGCTATAAAATTGCCCTTACAGACCAAGTAAGTAAGGGATTGCTGATCAATATTTACTCTTGTCTGATCTGACCTAGTTCTGGCTTCCATAACTTTAATGTTGATATTTTTTTTTTTGATGTTTACAACACATTAAAGTTATGGCGTAACCCCCATAGTAAAGTCAACCAGAATCAATTGAGTGCAATGATGCAATGCAATCACATGACCATGATGACGTAGATGGATTCTATTTATAGTATCGGATTCACATTGTCCATTTAGTTGAATCCAATTGCAGTAAGGCTGAAAATACCTTTTGAGAAGTAAAAACAATTGATTTATTCCAAATTTGTAATTAGTTATTTACTAATTATTCAAAATTGAAAAAATAAACACTACATTTGTGAGGTCAAATGTAGGTCACATGGGTATTTTCTGAAAATCTTGGTGTCACGTGATTAAATTTGAACACAACTATGACCTAAATTAAGGAATGCATATAATGGGATTTTACTACGGCATTCTCTTCAGCTAACACGTCCAAAAAGGTAATATATAACATGTTCACTGAAGTTCTTTAGCTAGATCTGACCTAGTTTTTGACCCAATTGACCAATATTCATACATGTCCTTAATATCATCACAAAATATGTACTAAGACTCGTAGGCTTCTATTTGAATTAACAACACTTCAACCACCCGCTGAAATCCCAATGGATGTACAAAAAAAATTAACGACGCTTTTTGACTTTGAGTCATTAAGATACCGGAAAATTAGATACATCATGGAAAACTTTCGTCCTTGTGATTATCCTTAAATATATATACCTTCTGACAGCAAGGCCTCCGATAAGTTTGTATCTGAGGGACTCGCACTGAGCGATGGCACACAGACCTCTGGTGGCAACCTTCTCAGCGTACAGCTGCAATAGAACAGTATTTTCAGCAAAGCTGTCAAGTGACTTGAAAAATTATTTGCTGAGGACTGGTTCAGTTAGATATATCTTTAAAAAACAGAAAATCATTGCTTAGGTAAAAGGGCTCTAATGTTGTAACATTACACAGCACTATGTTACATGCAAGGTTCTGACGAGTTTGACATTACCTCAACAGTGCCCTCTGGGAAGCCGAATCTCTTCTGTACAACAGATGTGAGTTCTCTGATTCTCCTGCCCTTCTCTCCGAGCACATTCTGTGTGCGTGTGGCTAGAATAATGATTTCAGTACGGGTTGGGGTGACGCGCACTTCCACACCACTGTATCCATCTTCAGCAAGTTCTCTGGTCAGGAAGTTGTTCAATTCGGCCTTGAACACTCCGTCCGCAACGAACTGAAAATTATGTATACTGCGTTACTTCGATAGAACTTGTATGATTAATAAAAACATAACAAAAATCAAAATTAACAAGTGGAACAAGAAATGTCAACATTAGAGAGAAAATCAAAGACGGAAATGAAGAAGCAAATCAAGATAATACTCATTGACGAGTCATACCGATGTTTACATTATAGGCCAAAAACTTAAATAAATGAGTGCACTGGCTGTCAGAAAATGGAGGATGTATAAAAGTACGAATAGTTCATGCCCAAGATATATCGGTTGCAATCACAAAATCTGGGATGAAATGTCTTCTTTGTGATGTATGACAGTCTAGTTAAATATGTATACTAATTTAATAACTGACTAATAAGAACATTTATTCGAACATATGAGTGTTTAAGCTTAAAACCTTTCGCTTCTTGCTGATATTTGTTGTCATCTTGAAACAACTACCGGAAAAGGAAGTACATGCGGCGTGCGCAACAGAATTTTCGCGGAAAACCTTCTATGGTCGCTCTTCATCCGTGTTGTTAACAAAATGCAGACCACTTTAGTTTATGTCACCATTTCTCTTTGGCATTTCAACTATAACCTGGCGTTTGTAAGACAACATCATGAAGATATTGGAGGCATTCATGATTACTACGTTCGTACAATTTAAGCCTGTGTATTCCTCAATATTGCTTTTTGACATTTACAGGGTTACACACCACTATTATTTATATATATTGAAGTTAAATCTTTGATCTATGTACATTTAAGGTTTGAAAGTTTACAGATAGTCAAATTACTTTTTTTGTCTTGATAGAAATGTGAAATGTGAAAGTTTTATTTCTATACTATATATAATCTTAATTGTTCTAAGTATTTTTTATTACAGATAAATTTTACAACAAAAGGCACCACCACTGGCACCAGTGTCAGTGAGGCTAAATATGGTCATACCAAGTTTTCACAATTGACAGATGATCAGTTTAAAGGTAAAGAATTCAGTGGATCAGGTAGCTTTTAGCCAGAGAATGTTGTTTGTTTAATTGTAGTCCATAGAAACAGCCGCTTCAGAGTCTTAGAACAATTTTTGTTTTTGCGACTCTACGTTAAGAGAACATAACTTATAATGAATGTCCGAATGTTAAAAACGTTCTCTATTCACGCATAATTGTGGCTATGTTTAACTGTAAAAGCAATGCAAAAGTATTTTGAAGGGTAACTATATAGTCATGAGACTGGCTTCTCTATATGTACCTTATCACGGACCTTTAAACCATGCATTGGCAACTCTCATCTGTGTTAATGCGATACTCTCAAACTCACGCGTGCAGCGGGATTTCATTCCGAGATCTTACTGTGTGGTCATTTTCGAGACGTCCGACATCGGCCGAATATATACATGTAGGAAAACATTAATTAAAATTGACTCAAATGCGCGGTATTTTCATTTGAGTTGATAATAGTCCAATTGAAACTGATTAAAATCACAGTTATTAATTATAATTAAATCTATAACGAACAAGGCATTATTAGCAGAGTTGGCGGAAATAACCGAAGATCGCCGTTTATCACCGATCGGAGATTAGGCGGAATTTTCCGAGCGCGCCCTAAGGATTGTGGGTAAATTCAGGGTTCGAATTTAGACTCGCATACTCGCAAAATGCGAGCGACATTTGGAAATTGCGAGTGACTTTTATTCAAGCTCGCAAAATTCTGCAAGTGGCTTTTTCTAGACCACAAAATGTTAAAAGGAAAGAAGAATAAACATGAACTTAATTCCGCTATGTAGTCGAGTGTAAACAGCCTATTAGTGGCATGTTTACACTACCGGTATAAAGAAGACAGTACGGAGTCACGCTCTAGTAGGTTTTCAAAAATAGAACAAATACGGAAAAGGCCGAGTTTTATCTCGAATCATTCCGGGATGCTCCGAGGCGTGCATAATACAAAGTAAATACGAATGACGTAATCACCTAGCTCAATCATTGGCTAAATTTAGCGCTTTTGCGCACTATATGTAAACCCCATCATCCTGTCAAAATGAATAGACTTCGTTGATCGATATATTTCATGGTCCAAAGTATCCACGCTACATTTACTGTTGCTTTTTTATTTTAAATTTATTATTTTATTGTTTTTAATACTTATAGACTTAATGAAATTTGTAGCGTGCTTGTCGAATGGGAATTAAATTACCCGATGGCGAGGGTAAATATACAAAGTGAACAATGTCAAATTATTGGACAGCTTTGTTATCAAAAAGCTGCCAGCATCAGACGAGTCTTTCCATACCCCCCAAATAGAATAAGCCATCAACAAGTTCTTGTAGTCGAGTCACTCAAGATTGATACTTTTTAATATTCATAATATGTCTTACGTGTTAATTTCTACTTTAATTATACAATATTATAAGGGAATAAAGCAAATAATAAAATTGCAAGTTGATTTGACATTTTGCGAGTTGCCTCAAAATGCACTCGCAAAATTTTGCGAGTGCTCCTCAAAGTTAAATTCAAACCCTGAAATTATTATTTCTTATCGTTTCACCGATATGGGGCAGTTGCCAATCCATGGTTTATAGGTCCATGACCTTATTTACCAAACAGTGCAGAGAATGCCAACCTGAAATACATTCAATGACGTTGCACCAGGCGCATCTGCTATATACATGAAAAGATTGTTTATTTCTCAATAAAGCATAGTTTTGTATTATTTTTGTTTGTCATTGGACAAAAAATTAAAATATATATGATATTACCACATTGGCAAAGTGTTTTTATCTGGTGACCCGGCAGGTTCACTAGCAAATTAGCTGTTGTAATCCTGTCAGAAAACTGCGTGTCTCAGTATCGCACCCTGCATTGTAAAAGAACCAACAATGTGAAGGTTAAGATTTGTTTACTTAAGACAAACACTTTTTTTTTTTTACTCTATTTTTCTTTGTTATATTTATATATTTAATTCTTACTGTCTTACCTACAAATGTTTTATTTGCTTTCAGGAATATTTTACTTTTGATTGCAATAAAAACATAGTATTCACCATTAATTTTGTGCTTTGTCAAATTATAACAAGCATGTAAATTATGTTTTAACAGAGCTATTCTTGAGTGACCTGAGACCAGTTAGCAGAAATACAGTCAAAAGAAAACCCCTGACACCAGAACATTTGAAACAGCTAAACATTCCACAGAAACTTGACTGGTACCATTTTTTTCTGAGCAATGCTAAAACATATGCTTTTTTCCCTAAGGCCACACCAAATTGATATTTCGTTCCGCGGATTTACCACTCCTATTTTTAGCTCTACTGGCCAAAGGCCAGAAGAGGTTATGCGATGGTAATGTGTACGTAGTATGTGCATCCGTGCGGTCGTGCATTCGTGCGTCTGTAAACAATTGCTTGTGAACACGATACAGTCTTCATTTTTGATTGTATCTCGATGAAACTTGTACAGTAGTTAGATATCCATTAGAGCTCGGTTCCTTTCGAAAACCAGCAAGATCCGCCCATGAACGCCTTGATTATGGGCCATGAAAGTTTTAAAGAAATGCTTTCTATTTTTAGCCAGGTCTGCATGAGCGAATTCTATTTTTAGCCAAGTTTACATGTACATGTAAATTCAAGTCTAGAATTAGGGAGACAATTTGCAAGACTAGGATTTTGAGAGACAATTTGCTTTTTGCTTCTGCAGTTGATTATGTGAATTACTCTGCCTTGTTCTTGTTGACAGCCCAAAGGCCATTTTTTAGCTTTAAGTTCTGTAGTTTGCGCATTCATCTTAACAAAATTGGTTGTGAATGTTTAATTTATGCACCTGGTGTCATTACTGGCCACACCCAGGGTTCACAAGTTTGGTAAACATAAATCTGGAAAGGTTTGAAGATCTTTTTGTGTGTTCGTGCATCCATCTCAGCACAACTGATTGTGAATGTTTGTTCAAATTGATCAATGTTGTCCTAGGGTGCCCTTGACTTTGACCAACTTTTTTTAACTTTTAAAACTACAGAAATTTTTACTATGAGTACAGTTTTGAAAGCATTTTTTTTTGTCGGATGACTTTTACTTTGCACGTATTAAAATAGTTCATGCAGCTAATCTGCTTACAATACTTTCTGGGCTCAGATGTTGAACGTGCTACGTTTTCAGGTAACCCAAACACAAAACATAAACTATATGTCAGTTGCCTTTTACCCATACATACATGCTCTGGATTGATATGACCACAAAAGCTATGCCAGTAGAGCATAGGCCCTTTTGGGCCTCTAGTTTTGAAAATGTAAAAAAAATATTTTTATTTTTTTTGTGCGCCCGCACCTCCATTTTGATCGCCAAGCAGATTTTTTTCAGGTAATAATTTATTAAAAGGCTAAAAATAATCAAGTTTAATTTTTCTACGCTTTTTGTAAAGGGAAGTTACCGATGCGTAGTGTTTTTATACTGTATATCGATCGGTTTAGCATGGGTTCAATAAATTCAATCAAAATGGCCGCTTCCGGTATAAACAATGTGGCTCGAAGTTTGGAAATTAAATCTTATTTTTGACAATAAATATGTTTTGAGCATGCTTGAAGTCATTGTTGATCGTCTCATGCACTAAAGGATCATTATTTAAAGCAATCATTATGCAATAAAGCATATGTATCTGAGACTGGTAGCGATTATATTGCGTAATTAGTGACTCGTTTTAAATGGAAATCGGAATGATCAACTTAGTACCATTTTATTCAAGTCATAATACAAGGGACCAACATCATACCTCGTTACGACGATGCTGAAGATGTCACAGGTGAACTCAACTGGAACATGAGTCATTGTATGGTCCAAATTGATGTATCAAGCTCATTTTTGATCATATTCTGACAAAGCAACAGTTTTGAACAAATATCTTTTCACAAATAGCGATATAAACACTGGTCTGGATATACCTCAACATAAGTAAGCCTAAATTTATCACCTTTATTTTGTTTTTATTTGCAACATAATCCGGGATTGTAATGCACTTGTCAATTGTAACCACTGCCCCGCCCACCCCTCGCCCTTGTTCCAGGGGTATACCAGGGACAGCAGAGGCATATTGAAAATAGTCGGGAATGGGCCTCACATAGGTATTCGGGGTTGCGGGGCCATTTGGCAGGGATTTTACCAGCAGTGTGTCCCTGCAGGTCGGGTATTTTACCCGGGTTTTGAGAGACCGGAAGTCAAAGTCCCCGCTATTCTGGACTTGGGGGGGGGGGGGCGTATACAATTGGCTGGTGCATAAAAACATCTAAATAACCAAAATAAGTACTCTGAAAAATACCCTTGTTCTTTTTGTTTTAATAAGCACATGTCATTGCATTTCCTGTGATAATAAAAACAAAATTTAGTCTATGTTATATGGAGTCTGATGTTTGATGATGCCAGTGTGTAAGTGATCATTTTTTACAAATCCAAAATCAATCCTAAGTTATGTCTAAATACAGTTGCATATTATGTTAAACTGATTCAGGTAGATTTATATAAGTCGTTTCAAACTTTACTAAAAGCAGGGTTATTTATTATTATGAATGATCGTCATATTAAAGTATGTTTTAATTATATAAGAAATTAGATTTATCCATATAATGTTTGTACTAAACATGGATGAATAAAAAGTATGTTTTCCGACATTTTCCCAATGTCCATTAGAGGTTCAGTTCAAGATGGCATTAAAATGGCTTTAAGGGCAATTATTTTGAACAATCTTTCTTATTTATATTGAATATAAGGAAAAATATATTTTTCGCTCTTCGCTCGCTTCGGTTTTTATGAAAACTGACAAAAAAAAAAATATATATCGCTCGCTCCAATTTTTTTTGGCAAAAATCCGAGGAACTAAACATTAATTTGGTGTGGTCTAATGTGAAAATAAAAATCCTATTTTTTGTTTGAATGTTGTCTTTTTAAAATTAGACTCACAAACTGTTTCTAGTTTGACTATTCAAATGATATTAGAGCTATACTACTCACCCTGGCCTCAGCACAACACCTTGGTTAAGGTTTTGCATGTAAACTCTTTTAATCAATACCACTGCCAAAACAGGTTTCGCATTAAAATTTTAGACACAAGTTTACATCCATCCAACCTTCTTAATAAATCAAATAAGATAACTCTACCTTGCCTGTAATGCAAATTATGGCCCCTTATTATTCAAGTGAAAAATTCTAGTAAAGAGTTTGCATGTAAGCTTGTTGATGTCGATATCTCAGCAACTACATGATGTATTGCATTGAGACTTTATGCAATAGTTCTCAACCGGTACTTTATAATCCATTAAGATAACTCTTTTTTGCATATAATGCTCTTTTGACCCCGTATTATTTAGCTTAAAAATTCTGGTTAAGTTTTTGCATGTAACCACACAAACCGGTAAGTAAATATCTCCGCAACTTCTTGACATATCGACCATCATTAATCAAGTTAGATTACCCTGTTTTGTATAAAATGCATATATTAAAAGGTTCTTTTATTGTTCGTCTTGGAAGTTCTGGTGAAGGTTTTGCATGACTCCGGTATAAACTACGGCATGTTGTCTCTGTGACAGGTCTTGTTAATATTTATAATATTAAAAAATTGGAAGGAAGTGTAAAAAATTTGGAGGAAGTGTTATTTACCAGAGGGGCTCGTGGGTCTATTATTTTTAGCTAGACTGTAATGAAGAATAAGGAGAGCTTTACCATTCACCCTAGTGTCGCTGTCAGCGTCACAGCTTGGTTAAGGTTTTGCATCTAAGCACCTTAAAGTAAATATCTCAGCAAATACATCAAGTATTGCATTGAAACTTTAGATATTCGTTCCAAACCTACTTAATTAATGAAGTATGATAACACTACCATGTATGTCATGTTTTTTTTTACCGTAAACGTTTACAAATTTGCAGACCGGTCACAGTAACGATAAAGGTCAGCACGCACGACAATATTCCCAGTATTCTCCGTGTCATGTGTAGTTAGCGATGGCAGATTCAACAGGCAAACGGTTGACTCGGCTTTGTTCATATTTCTGCAAACATTCTAAAGTTGTTTTGATTATTGTAGTGTTTGTAGATTAACATTTAGTAACGTTATGTTAAAATAGGAAAATAGCTACACCAACAGGTCTACAAATATTTGTAAATATGAACAGTCACTAAAATTCTGCCTTATAACATGCTGATTTACCATAATTTGCTTTGTTCCTGAAGTTAAATAGACTATAGTAAACATGAATTTCTAAATAATGATATTTTTACTATTGTTTGACATTTACCCCCTTGACAGGAACCCCTGATAAAAATAGAAAATCAAGATGTGAAAACTTGTGTGTTAAAGGTGAAAATACGAATGAAAGATAGGATTTTTTTTTTGTTGGATTAATTTACGCAAAGATTTATGATATACAGGTGTAGCTGAAAGGCACATTTGCACGATTACCACCCTTTGTTATAAATTGGTCATTTGCATTAACAAAGTTAAATGTCTGGCGATGTATTTCAAAGGTTAGTTTTACATTTCAGAGTGAGACTTATTTATTGCATACAAATATTTTATTAGCCACAATAATAATTAAAGGAATCATGTTAAACATTATTTATTAACTGGTAGTTGTTTTCATAAAGAGTATTAGTAAAAATAGAGCTGTCTCCCTTCAAGTTTTCGCAAAGTGTATTATACCTGTTTTACACATATTTTATTAATAATGAACTCGTCAGCCCGGGGAGTATATAACCGCGTCGCTTAGCTGAAAGATTTATTCTGTGTTTGACCACCGTCATTTTTGAAGGCAAATAATTAGATTCTTGACCTTCTGGCTGTTTAGTATTTACAGAGCATTGCAATCTGTGGGATAAAAAGGCACCAGAAACTTGACATTTATAGAGTAATCTAGCATTCCAGTTCAAGTAGCCAGATACATAGAGCATTGCGATCTAGTCTGGTGAACAGAGCTGGTGGCTAGAAAACTCTAGTAAGCCTCATACCTGGCATCTGCGTTGACCACAGGGCATTGCGATCTGTGCTTTGACAAAGGTTCAGGTATTTTGCATCGCCAAAAAATAAGCTCCCGTAAGAGAAAGCCATTCATCATTAAACTTACCAATCATTTTTCGAATCATTTGTTTCAATCATAAGGCAAAGTAGTCTGAGGAAAATTTATATAAGAGCGATCCATATAAGCTCTACGACACCGATTGAACATACAGCCGGCACGTTACACAGGTAAACAATTAGATCAATTTGGATACTGACTATTTATACATGACTAGAATAATACCTGCATGATGTTCATTCATCCGTATAACTTGTACAATGACTCAATGAAACATGTAGATATCTACTGTATAAGTTGTGTACAGACAGGATTTACTTCTGAAAAAAAAATCTGAAAACGTGGGAGCCTTATCCACACTGTGTATTGTGAAACAAGTTCCAGTTTTCACTCAGTTTTGGGAAAAAGAGCACTGCAGTGGAAATCTCTTATCTGTTTTATTTGCATGTTAAACAAAGGCATAATTTAATGTGACAATCATTGAAGCTAGAGTAATGTGCCTTGCTGTACATGCGCATATTGTCTCTAGCAACATATGACAATATTTACATTCGCCTAGTCCTTTGTATAGACATAACTTGATGTTCATATTGTATAACATGCCAGGAGTTATGACATCATTGTTTACTTCAATATTGTGCTCGGATTGGATAAGTGCGATGTCATATGTACAAAAATCAGCTATTCTTTATACAAACGTATGTTGTCAGTTACAATTTTTTTACGAACAAATACTCAATTGCAGAAAATACTGCTAATTTGTAATTGTAAGGAATAATGATTTAAAATAAAAATACAAGATTTCTTGTGTCTATGCTGTATGAACACAGTAGGGGGCGCATTCAAATGTCTAAGAAGTGCTAGCGTTCATGTAATTTGCTGGTGTACCCTAATGCGTTAATACAGCATTAATGCAAGAAAAAATGCAATCAATCCTAAAATCAAGCTAACGCAGACAACAACACCAAGGCTATGGCAAGCCTATAACAATATCTTGACTTATTGCATTCCAAAAAACCCCTAGAAATTGCATTTTGAAAAAGCTCTTGTCTCCCCCATTGTGTGGTCGTAGGTGAAAAATAATCGATGATGGACATGAAATTTGTACTTTTGGACTGGAAAAGAACAAAAATCTATAATAATGATATATATACATATGTAAACAAAATATTGGGGTCATCTACTGGTCATGAGCAGCCTGCATACCAAGTTCCTGGGTCTAAGTATGAAGTTCCTGTGTCCAAGCGTTCTTTAGTTATTGAGCAGAAAGAAGTGTGACATACGGACAAATTTGTTTTTTCACTTGAAGGTCACTGTGACCTCGACCTACTGAGCTAAAAATCAATAGGGGTCGCCTGCTAATTAAGACCAACTAGCAAACCGAGTATGAAGTTCCTCGGCCTAAGCATTTTTTAATTATTCAGTGGAAACTGTTATTTTACCTCAAGGTCATTGCAACCCTACTGGCCTGAAAAAAATAGGTAATCTACTAATCATGACCAACTGGCATACCAAGTTCCTTGATGCAAGCATTCTTTAGTTATTGAGCGGAAACCATCTTTTAACCTCACGGTCACTGCGACCTATACTGCGACCTTGACCTTTGACCTACCAATCCCAAGATCAATCAGGGTCATCAACTAGTCATGACCAGTTGACATACCAATTATGAAGTTCCTAGGTGTAAGCATTCTTAAGTTATTCAGCGGAAACTCTTTTTTTTCACCTCAATGTCACTGCAACCTTGGCCTTTGACCTACTGATCACAGAATAAATAGGGGTCATCTACTAGTCAAACATGAAGTTTCTGGATGCATTACCTTATACAGTTATTGAATGAATAAGACCTTGACCTTTGACCTACTGATCTCAAGATCACTAGGGGTCATATACTGGTCATGACCAACCTGCATACAAAATATGAAGTTCCTGGGTCTTAGTGTTCTCAAGTTATTGAGCAGAAACAAAGTGTTACGTACAGACTGACTGACTGACTGTCTGACTGACTGATGTACAGGGTAAAATCAATATATCTCCCAATGCATTTGGGGAGACATAAAAACCACTAGCTGGAAAAAAAAACTTGCCCCAGTTTTTGAAAATTCTCAAGTATTTACTGAATTGAGGACACTTTTCTTAAAATTCCTGTATATAATGTAAAAGGAAAGAAAAGAAATTCTTGATATTTTATATTGTGATTTATAATAATACTTCTTATTATTTTTTAACCAAAATATGGGTACAATATCTCAATGAAGTCATTAAATATAACTAACTATATGCAAAAAACAATGTAGTTCAACTTCAAAGCTTTTCCACTCAAGTAAATTTCTTGCGAAACAGGTAAGGAGGACGTGTAATTTGTGTTGATACAAACATTAAGTGAGGAAAATGTTTGGTTGCAAACAAAATGGCGGATTTATAAAGAAAAGTACCAATTCTGGTACAAACTTTTGCCTTGTAAGTGGACTTTTTCTTCATATTTTGAAAAATATACATGTATGAGTGGCAAATAGCATATTCTTCAATCAGCATCTTAGTTTGGAGACAGCCTGCTTGACTATTTTGCCCCTTTAAAGTTTAGCATTGGAAAGTTTAAGTGAAACAATTGCATGGATCACAGTAAATTAGATTATGCAAAAACCGTAACCAGAATTTCTAAGTGAATTAAAAATGGGGCAAAATTTGCATTATGTGCAAAGAGTTTTACTTGATTGTATCAAGTTTTACTGCAATGCATCAAGTAGTTGCTGAGATAATGACTTATATGTGCTTTACATTCAAAACCTTATCCAAGTTGAATAATAAAAGGCCATATATAATTTGCATTACATATAAAACAAGAGTAACTGACTTGATTAGTTAAGTAGGTTGGGTTCAGATATAAATATGTTTCTATTACATTCAAGCAAAGTTTAAACAATTGCATGTCCCTTGGCACAATGATGCTACTAGTTCCTGGGAGGCGACACTTATCAGTGTTTTAAATCACTATTAACCCTTGAGAAATATCTAGCAATGGACACACCTTTTAAAATCAGACGAGTGCTCGCGCACTTTAGATGCTCAAGCCACAAGTTAAACATTGAAATAGGTAGACACAATAATGTTCAATGTGAAAGTCAAATTTGTTCACATTGTTTCAGGTAATTAAACATTCAGGTAATTGAAAATGAATTCCATGCCTTTTTTGAGTGCAAACAATATGAGGAAATACGAATAAACATGATCTTTATAACTGGTATAGAGAAATCAAATTTCATTTATTTGTTTAATGAGCAGTAACGATATAGCTTTGTCAAACATGTTACATATTTTATCAAATTAAGACTGCAGTAGATAATAGATAAAACATAAAGCAGTCAGTAATTCAGGGTGGCACAGATAATATTATTGAAACATTTGTTGATGTTGTATTCTATTTGACTTATTCTACCTAACATGCAAAACCGTAACCAGAATTTGTAAGTCTAATAATTTGAATTACCGGTATATGCAAATTAGAATGATCCAACTTGAAGTTTCATATATTTTTAGCTCTACTGGCCAAAGGCCAGAAGAGCTTATGCGATGGTAATGTGTACGTAGTATGTGCATCCGTGCGGTCGTGCGTCTGTAAACAATTGCTTGTGAACACGATACAGTCTTCAGTTTTGATTGTATCTCGATGAAACTTGTACAGTATATAGATATCCATTAGAGCTCGGTTCAGTATATAGATATCCATTAGAGCTCGGTTCCTTTCGAAAACCAGCCAGATCCGTCCATAAATGCCTAGATTATAGGCCATGAAAGTTTTAAAGAAATGCTTTCTATTTTTAGCCAGGTCTGCATGAGCGAATTCTATTTTTAGCCAAGTTTACATGTACATGTAAATTCAAGTCTAGAGTTAAGGGAGACAATTTGCAAGTCTAGGATTTTGAGAGACAATTTGCTTTTTGCTTCTGCAGCTGATTTTGTGAATTACTCTGCCTTGTTCTTGTTGAAAGCCCAAAGGCCATTTTTTAGCTTTAAGTTCTGTAGTTTGCACATTCATCTTAACAAAATTGGTTGTGAATGTTTAAGTTCTGCACCTGGTGTCATTACTGGCCACACCCAGGGTTCACAGGTTTGGTAAACATAAATCTGGAAAGGTTTGAAAATCTTTTTGTGTGTTCGTGCATCCATCTCAGCACAATTGATTGTGAATGTTTGTTCAAATTGATCAATGTTGTCCTAGGATGCCCTTGACTTTGACCTTTTGACCAACTTTTTTTAACTTCTAAAACTACAGAAATTTTTACTATGAGTACAGTTTTGAAAGCATTTTTTTTTTTTGTCAGATGACTTTTACTTGGCACATATTAAAATAGTTCATGCAACTAATCTGCTTACAATACTTTCTGGGCTCAGATGTTGAACGTGCTACTTTTTCAGGTAACCCAAACACAAAACATAAAGTATATGTCTGTTGCCTTTTGCTCATACATACATGCTCTGGATTGATATGACCATAAAAGCCATGCCAGTAGAGCATAGGCCCTTTTGGGCCTCTTGTTGTTTTATAAATTCACTGCTATTTCAAAAGCAAATGGCATGCTTAATGTAATACCCAATCTTACAGCTTTCTTATGGACTGTCTCAACTATCTGAAGGTATTAAACTTCCTGTTTATGAATCAAGGAAGTAAAGACTAAAGTGATATAAAGTATTCAAATCACAATAGGCGATGAGATCAAAACGTTCTGATAAATGTTAAAAAAAAAGTTGAAATGATTTAAACACATTAAAAAAACACTTGAAAAAGTGGAATACTTCAACTAAATAAATCTCAAAATGGCTTCAAAACATAGGACATCATTGAAAGATTCAGTGTTAAATGCCTCTGATGAGATACATGACTTTTCCTGTTCCACCTGTAAAGATGATAATCTCAATATCGAGGCCAAGCATTTCTGTGGGGACTGCTCAAAATATTACTGTGACAAGTGCCTGACCTTCCATACTAAATTACACAAGCGCCATAATGTGTTGGGACGTAAAGATGTGGACAAGTGGGTGGGGCAGGGTGACACGTTGGTTATGTGCGACCTTCACCCTCTCAAGGTCTTGGAACTGCTTTGTGACGATCATGCTGAGCTCTGTTGTACCCTCTGTGTGTCCTTAAACCATAGGTGAGTGCTTAGTTTTACCATTCATAAATATTTATTGTAAGCATGAAGAAATAAAAGGCTAAAAGGCACATACCAATATTATTCTGGGATGCAAACGAATATTCCAATATTCGATCAAAGTTGAGCAAATAAACCTAGTGCTTGCAGCTGCGCTGTTGTTTGTAAAGTTCTTACGTCTTGTTTTTACGATTAGCAGAGGCTAGAACGGGATGACAATACACTGCACATGTGTCATATGTCAATAGCAACCCATCGCTGGGTTGTATAAATAGACCTTGTAATTGTACAATAACTAGCCACAAGACAAGTGACGTTCTGTAAGTTTAAATGATTTTCGGCACATCAAAAATTACCATGCCAATTAAGGATTTAAGGAATCAGCCTTCACACTAAAGTGATGACTTGCCTCATTCCTGCCAACAAACTCTGACAGATGCACTTGTCTGCAAACGTTGAAGTTTTTTACCTATTACTTGTTTAAAAAGTGTTTGTCAACTCAGTTTATTTGAAATTCTGACTGTCTATATTTAGACCAACGCATATTCATATCATTTCTAGGTTCCGACTGAATATATTTAACACTCTGCAATGAATAATTGTATTTTGACAGCAATGGAAATATTTGACATACAATAATAAGGAAATTGTTGGTTATATAACAAATGTTAATAGTTTACTACAACTTCTAAAAAATTCATTGGTGATCAAAAATCCAAATAGATATTCGATTAAAAAATATACCGAATATTCTATATATATATTATACCATTCATTTACATCCCTAATTTTGACTAATAAAAAGAGGCATGAAGATGCAATCCAATTTTGGGGTACCGATAGTTTAATTTTTGTGATTGCAAATGAGTACTAATCAGTTAATGTTTTCCCTTTAATAATTCTAACAGGATGTGCAGAAGCATCAGCTTGATATCTGACCTGGCTAAGGGTGTATACAAATTGGCCGACTTCAAGCAGCTCCCAGCCAATATTACGAAGATAACAGCCAGCCTGAACCAGATGAGAGAGACTAGAAATAAGAACCAGAACTCCCTGAAGGCTTCAGGCAAGTTCATGCTGACAAAGATCAAAGCCCTGAGAAAGGCATTGAACCAGCTGTTAGATAAGCTAGAGAAGAGGACAGTGGAACAGATGGACAGTGTCCTGGCTGAGCTGGATGGGTCACTACAGAAGGATATTGACCATTGTGACCTCCTACATGACCAGCTCAAGGCCTTACTGGACACCATCCAAGCATGTGGCAATGACAGTGAGTCACACTCTTACATTGGCTACAGAAAATGCCAGGACAAGATGGAAGAGGCCAACAAACTATTCCTGGAGATGGCCACCAAACCAGAGATGACTGTCATGTTAAAGCCCGACACAGAAGCTAATCAACTTCTGTCAGACCTGACGACACTGGGGAGCATTAAGCTGTTTCATACTAACCAGGTTTTTAAGGTGAAAGGAAAGAAAACATTTGAAGCCAAATTAAGCACAGACCACACTGTCTGTGATATTCTTGCTATTACAGAGCTTCCAGGTGGAGAGATTGTTCTGTTAGACAATAACAATTGCAGAGCAAAGGTATTAAACAGCAAATACAAAGTGACATCCCACTGTAATCTCCCCGAGTATCCATGGGACATCTGCCATATCTCAAACGATCAAGTGGCAGTAGCTGTGGACGATGCGACTGGCAGACAAGAGGTCCACTTTCTCACTGTGTTAGCTGGCACGATCAAGATGACCAGGAAGATCTCAGTTGACCATAGGTGTTTCTCCATCAGGCACCATAGGGGCCAGCTGTATGTGGGCTCTCTCACTGCCCTGAACCTCTACACCACTGGAGGTAAACTGATAAAGAAGATATATGAGGACACAACCAAGCGATGTACAGTGAACCACTTTGCCTTAAGCACAGATGGCACAAACATCATCATTCCAGCCTCCAGCCACCAGAAGGTTATCACCATTGACAACAAGGGCAACATTCTAGCCACACTGAAGGACCAAGACTTCAACTTTCCCAAAAGTGTTTACGTGAGTGAGGGTGGGCATGTGTTTGTGTGTTCAACTAAGTCCCACACAATCGTGCAGGTTGACCAAGAAGGTAAAAAGAAGCTGGCCACACTGGTCAGACAGAGAGATGGCATCAGCTTTCCAAAGGCAGTCTTGTACAGCAGTCAGGCTGGTGGTCTTATTGTGGGGGGAGCGCAGAATGACATTCTGGTGGTGGACCTACAGTAGAGACTGTCAGTTGTTAATAATTTGGTACACAGTGGAAAGTGATAAACATGAATAAGTTATCATAATTATGAAATATATATTCATTGTAAATACTTAAGTAGTTTTTAGCTCACCACAGCACAAAGTGCTCAAGGTGAGCTATTGTGATCAGTCTTTGTCCGGCATCTGTCCGGCAATCCCTCCGTTCATCCGTCAACAATCATCAACAATTGCTTAAAATACATCTCCTCTAAAACTACCTGGCCAAATTCAATGAAACTTCACAGGAATCTTCCCTCTACAAAAATACAAGGGGTCATGGTTGATCAACATCAACAACAACAAAATGGCTGACTTCCTGTTTTGCTTTAAAAGACATCTCCTCTGAAACTACAAGTCCAAATTCAATGAAACTTTACAGGAAGCTTCCTTGGGTGACCCTCTAAAAAAATACAACAAGGGGTCACGATTGATCAACAAAAAAACAACAACAGCAACAACAACAAAAAGACTGACTTCCTGTTTTGCTTTAAAAAACCCATCTCCTCTGAAACTACCAGTCCAAATTCAATGAAACTTTACAGGAAGCTTCCTGGGGTGACCCTCTACAAAAATACAACAAGGGGTCACGATTGAACAGCAACAACAACAAAATGGCCAACTTCCTATTTTGCTTAAAAAAACAAGTCCTCTGAAACTACAAGTCCAAATTCAATGAAACTTTACAGGAAGCTTCCTTTGATGACACTCTACAAAAATACAACAAGGGGTCACGATTGATCAGCAACAACAACAAAATGGCCAACTTCCTATTTTGCTTAAAAAAACAAGTCCTCTGAAACTACAAGTCCAAATTCAATGAAAGTTTACTGGAAGCTTCCTTTGATGACACTCTACAAAAATACAACAAGGGGTCACGATTGATCAGCAACAACAACAACAACAGGAACAACAACGAAATGGCCAACTTCCTGTTTTGCTTTAAAAAAACATCTCCTCTAATACTACCAGTCCAAATTCAATGAAACTTTACAGGAAGCCTCCTTGGGTGACTCTCTTACTTACTGTTTTGCTTTAAAAAAAATCTTTGAAACTATCCGGCAAAATTCAATGAAAATTTACAGGAAGCTTCATTACATGACCCTTTACAAATATAAAACAATGCATCGTCATCAGTAAAGATATGTTTAAATTGCAACATTTGTATTAGTGCTTTATCAAGGAGTTGTGGCCCTTTCCTTAGGTGAGCGTTTTAGGGCCATCATGGCCCTCTTGTTTTAAAATATCA
The DNA here is from genome assembly GCF_026914265.1 of Mya arenaria. Taxonomy (NCBI): domain Eukaryota; kingdom Metazoa; phylum Mollusca; class Bivalvia; order Myida; family Myidae; genus Mya; species Mya arenaria. The sequence goes on along the minus strand of NC_069124.1, from coordinate 25,824,008 downwards.
CCATTGAACTATTCATGCTTAACTTCATTTGAAAAATTGTAAATTGACTAACTATGATACGAAAGCTACTTGTTAATGGCTTCATAGGGTGTGAATGTGTCATTTTGCTGATAGGGCAGCAAGGAGAAAAAGCAATTATCAGATACATTGCGTGATGACACAATCTAATATGCTGCCATGAGTCGAGAGTGTACGGTTAATTTGCTGAAGTACCTATGCAGGCTACTGAGCAGACTGTAGTTATAAATTGTATGACTTTTTAGACTGATTTTAAAGATTTATAAACTTCATAATAATGAGATCAGTCTTCTATTTCATTCATCATGATGCCTCTGTTCTGCATTACTTGGCTCGAGTACTGAAGTGTGCTACATCATCAAATTTTACAAACATCATGAAGCTGTGTTTAACAGAAGAGCCATGAACCATGCAACAATTATTTTAAAACATTATGTTGCATCTTACCTACTTAAGTATTCATACTATTACATATTCTTACATATTCATCAATAAATAAAACTGAAAATTACTTGTCATCTGTGATATTGTGAGTTTAATCCATAATTATTTTGTTTTTTGCTGTCACATCATTTGAGCCACATCGCGCGATTTTGGGCCTTCGGTCATATAATTGCTATTATAATGTTTTAAGGTATTTGAATAAAGTGATATTTCAGGAAGAAATTCTGAAATTTTCATGATGTTATCACTTTAATTGCATAGATACGTTTTTACAAGTGAGACCATGTATTGCGCATTTTGAGTACTAAATTTGACGTCATTCACATGACGTCGTTACGAAAGCACATTACTCAAATTACGTGCAAAATTAACATATAATATTACAACTAGCTTATAATTTAAATTATTTTCTTATCACAGAATCTTTAAGGAACATAAATTAAGATAAAAATGATGAATCATTATTGTTTTTAATACATGTGGCCGTTTTAAACACAGACTAGTATTGCAGTCAAATTATGTTGGGACGGAATCCACAGTTGCTATGGAAACATGAGTAAGCCAATGGTCATAAATCCTTGAGAAAATGATGCACTTATGACAAACCTTTGAAAGAAAGAAGTCTGGAAGAAATTAATATACATAGAAAAAATCATTATTTTGGGTAATTTTTATTAATGACTATTTCATTTGTAAAAATTATGGCCAAAGGCTCAAAATCGCGCGATGATGCTCATTTGTAAGTCATTTACTTGCTGCTTTGATTTTTGCAATAAATTTATTGAGCTATCATTTACCTTAGAAACCTATTTAACCAGTTTAAAATGTTTACATGAGATAAATTTCAGAACTAATGATGTCTTAATTTGTATCTTTTAAGATTAAATAACTTTTCTGGTACAAATGTCCGCTATGGCTACATTTAGTTGACATAACTTTATTTACATCTTGTGCATTTAACATGAGAAGTACGTAGTTCTGTGCACCCTGTGCGCGCAGCTGTGCAGTCAATGTTGACAACTTTAACATAGAAAGCACACAGATATGTGCATATATCGCACAGCTGTGCAGTCTTTGTTTATATCTTTTGCGTTTTAGATGGGAAAATGCACATGGTGTGAAAGAGTACAGGTCTGTGCACTTAGAGCACACAGCTGTGCACTCTTTGTTTATAATCTGCATTATATGCAAAATACAGTAACCTTACTTGGTTATTTAAGTAGGATGGATGGTTGAGCAGCGTTGTATGCAAAACATCAAGTAGTTACTGAGATACTAACCTGTGTGCTCACATTGAAAACCTTAACCAAAACTTCTAAGTCGAGTAATAAAGGGCAATAATTTGCATTATATGCAAGAGAGAGTTATCGAATTTAATCAATTAAGTAGGTTGGATAGTTTGTCTAAAGTTTCAATGCAATACATGATGCATTTGCTGGGATATTGAGTTAAAAGTGGATACATGCAAAACATAAAACAGAACTTCTAAGTTGAATAATAAAGGGCCATAATTTTCATTTTTAGCCTGATTTTTCATCGAAAAATTACAGTGTATAGAAAGGCGAAAACCCTGGCGGGCATGCGGTCGGACGGGCGTTAACAATTCTGTGTTAAAGTTTTCATTTTATGTAATAAAATAAAGAGTTTTTATCCAATGTTTATCAACCTTGGTCAGACTATTTGTCGGCATGTTATCTTGAATATTCGTGAATATGGGTCATCTCAGGTCAAAAACTGGGTCACTAGGTCAAATCTTTAAAAAATATATTTCACGGTAATAAATTCAACAATTTTTATCAAATCTTGATGAAACATGGTCAGAATGCTTGTCTGCATTATATCTTGCATATTTTTTAATATGGGTCAACCCAGGTCAAAATCTAGGTCACTAGGTCAAATCTTAGGAAAAATATTTCCACGTCATAAATTCAACAATTTTTTTGAAATCTTTATGAAACTTTGTCAATATATTTGTCTGCATAATATCTTGAAATTTCTTTAGTATGGTCATACCCGGTCAAAATCTAGGTCACAAGGTCAAATCTTAAGACAAAGAATTCCACGGTCATAAATATTCATTATTTTTTGTCAGATCTTTATGAATCTTGGTCAGAATGTTTGTCTTCATGTTGTCTTAAACATTTGTGAATATGGGTCACCTCAGATTAAAAAATAGGTCACAAGGTCAAATCTTAGGAAATATGTCATAAGAAAATTTCTGTGCTTACCAAACCTATCAATATCAGTCAACAACTAAATTCAATTGCTATTTTATAAACGCACATCCTAATCATGAATTTCATATCGACCCATATTTTTCAAAAATTTAAATTTTAATTAACTTTAAAAATATTTGTGTTCATGAAATCTTAGATGATAAAGTGTGTCATCTGGGGTCAAAAACAAGGTCTCTGGGACAGATCTTATTGGAAAAGCTGATGTATTTATAAAATGTTCATTTTACCTCACACAAATAGAATAGTTTCTGTTGATCAGGTTTTATGTATGAACGATATCTCCGATAAGTATAAATATTGGTCTTTTTGGTTAAAAATACTAGTTCACTAACTCAAATCCTAGGTTTGCAAAATTGCATCGTCAAATAAAAAATTCAGCTTTAATGCGGCGTTGCTCATAATTTGCATCTTATACAAAACAATGATCTTAACTTGTGTAAATGTGGGAGCTTTAATCAATGCATGTATTATACAAGCACTTTTTTCAAATTTTATAAATATGAGCACTTCTAATATCAACTTTGAAATTAAGAGTTTTAGTGGTCAGTTTAGGCACAGTGTATTTGATATTGATAACTTATATGACAATGAATTTGTGACAATTGCTAGATGTTTGACTGAAAAGTCTGATCGTACGATATTTTGATGCACACTCGTAGGTGAGATTGACCCAATACCATTTATACACTCTTTGTTTCCAGGAGGACCAAACTTGGCTACAATGTTATCTCCCCTGTGAAAAACCAGAACAAATGTGGAGGATGCTGGTACATGTGCACTGTTTTGATTTAGATTAAGTATAGTAGGGTAAGGATAAAGGTTCTTTGGAATTTGATCTGGAAATATTAAGAGAACCTGTATGATAAAAAAGCTGCTACAAATAATTGCTTTTCATATATAACCTAAGGATTGGCTTACGAAGCTTAGGTTTATTAACCTTATCAAAGAAATCTTTTTAAGATTGAATGTCATTTTTTCATTTTCAATGCATTCGGAAAACATGAAATTTTGCTTCAGAGACCTACTTTTTATTTAAAACATTGAGCTATAACAGTGATCAAAATTCGCCCTAGTCTGATGATTTACGCTTAGTTTGTTTGGCATTTTACATAGGAATGAAATTCATGCTATTGCCTAAAAAATCAAAATTCTTACCCTGCTGTATAAACAACTTTAGTTCATAGTAATACTTTATATTTTAAATAAAAAAACTTTTATATATCCCATAACCAGGGCATTCAGCACAGTTGAGACGGTGGAAAGCATGTATGCCATAGCAACAGGAAAGGCCCCGACCCCATTGGCTGTACAGGAAGTAATTGACTGCGCATACCCAAACTGGGGTTGTAGTGGCGGTGATACCTGTGTGGCCCTCGATTGGATGACTAAAGTATTTCAGCTTTGATATAGTTTGCTTTGTATGATATTGTTATTTTTGTCTATGTGGGTGTGTTGGGTAGGCAGCACTACTTCAGAGGTCAACATCAGAGCAATGACCTGATTTTAAAAAGCATTTTCAGTTAAAAAGAATTGAACCAAATAGGAAAAGAGTAGGAAAGGTTTAGCCCCACCCCAATAGTCCACATGTTTTTTACTGTTTTGTTTAATATGCAAAAATATACCATACATACATGTGTCCCTCATTGTTTATGTATGTAGGTTGGTCGGTATATCAGTGTATTGTAATGAAAAATAAGTTTTAAGACATTCGCGGCCCATATCATAATTTTGGTCGGTCCAGACCTCGCCAAAACTATCACATGGATTGCTGACGGCATGAAAATGCTGAGTGCTGCTATTCAATTTTCACAACTAAGAAAAATGAGCACCTTAATTATTTGATTTGTTCAATAAAACATATCAAAAGTGCTTTAAAAATTAGTGAATGGTTATTTAAAATGTTTGGTATAATATAAGAAATATAACACACCACTTCAGGCCATATGGCATTATAAGGACCAGTCAGTCAGTCCCCAAAGGTGAATGGACCTTGACTAACATCTTGGTCCATATACACCTTCAGGGACTGACAGACTGGTCCTTTTAATATCATATGATCCTAAGGGAAGTGTAATATTCTTAACTTTCATCCTCTCTGCGAGGCATCAAAATACTAGCTATGGGAGTATAAAGAAGAGCTCTCTGGTAACATACTGATGCATAGGATATGTTTTTAAGCATTTAGAGCTAAAAGCTAAGCTAAAAAAAACATGGATACAATATAAACTTGTCCACTGGCTGTCATCCTTCAACATATTTTTTCTATTGATTTTTCACAGGAAGTAATTGTATTGTATTGAACAACAAACAAACAAAAATAGACCACCAACCAAAAAAAGTACTTGTGGTTATGGGTATTTTTGTTGGTCATGAAATCCTAAACAATGAATTATTCAGTGTGGCCTTACGATAATTCCTTTCACAGACTTATTACAAATTTAAAACTTTGTTTCTCTGTCACAGGGGACACCATTAGTATCAGAGGCTGTGTATCCACTGAGGGACGAATCAGACTTTTGTACAATCATCACCAACAAGACAAGGGGGATTAAAGTGTTTGTCAAGTCTTACACTTGCAATAGGTATAAAATATTCACTTGTCACGTTATTGATGAAACTATTTTGAGTTATTGTCAAAGCCTTGGTGTTATCAGCATCATCACCATCATTATCCATAGCGTCATCGTCATTGTCTTCTTCATCATTGTCCGTAGCATTATCATCATTGACATTGTTGTCATCATCATTGTCCATAGCATTATCATCATTATCATTGTTGTCATCATCATTGTCCGTAGAATTATCATCATTGTCATTGTTGTCATCATCATTGTCCGTAGCATTATCATCATTGTCATTGTTGTCATCATCATTATCCGTAGCATTATCATCATTGTCATTGTTGTCATCATCATTGTCCGTAGCATTATCATCATTGTCATTGTTGTCATCATCATTGTCCGTAGCATTATCATCATTGTCATTGTTGTCATCATCATTGTCCGTAGCATTATCATCATTATCATTGTTGTCATCATCATTGTCCGTATCATTATCATCATTGTCATTGTTGTCATCATCATTGTCCGTAGCATTATCATCATAGTCATCAGCATCATCATCATTTTGTCAGCATCATTATAGTGCAAAACCATAACCTTGGCCATAACTCCAAAAAAGCCCAAAATTTTCAAATAATAATTGGTACACATTTTGCAAGATACAAAATGCACATTTGTAGCAAGGCCCATAAGTCAGACTTTAAATATTGTGAGTTATGCTTCTTTGTCATTGATAAAAATCAGACAAGTGTTGATGTCCAATCCAGGGTGCACTTGTTTGGTATATATTCAAGTTCTAACACAGGCTTCTATGGAGCAAGTTTTTATAGCCAGACAGCAGAGTTTTATTTAAAAAATAAGTTTTATTTCGGACATAGAAAAAAACAAGGCAAACAATATCCAAAATATTTTCATTAAAAAGGCAGCAAAATGTGTCTTTGTGATCAACCACATGTTTGGACCAATAACAAGCGTTTGCCAATTAGAAGATATCAAGTGTTCATCGTAGCGAAACAAAGCAGATGATCGCCATAGTCCGATGGTTGTGAACTTGTCACTTTTATTGGGGTGTCATCAACAGACAAAAAATCAGTCAGTCGAATACCTTATGTTGAATATTAGTGATTCTGACTCGATTCTGTCTGAAGTTCTTACAACCACGCTTATAAGACGGGCCTCCTACTTTCGGGTTAAAATTGGGACCCAATTTCCCCATCTTATAAGTGGAGAAATACAGTAGACATGATAATTAGGCATAGGGTTGTTTTCACCATTAAATGCAAAATTTCGAACAAAAAGCAAAAGCACAACATATTTTATGTTAGCTTATCACCACGGATTAAATATTTATATATAAGTACTTTCAAAGATTCATTAAACTAGGAAAGAATAAAAATAAAAACATGTGGTTTTGAGGCTTGATTCCGTAACTCAGACTTAATCAAAGCGTTCCTTATATGGGCTTGGCACTATTGTGGGTTATGACCTATTTTGTAAATTCCTCTATTTTCTACTCCAGGGGGTTATCAGATGATTGCTTGCAGTCTTGGCAAGTTCTTTCTGCATTAGATGCTTAAATATGGCAGAACTATGAAGGGGGGAATAATCCAGTACACTATGAGTTAAATATTTATTTTATGTAAGACTACATACTACATTTACCTCTTCTTTGTTATTCCGGGGTCTTGTCTTAGGATTGATAGCTGGAGCTTTTACAGTCTGGGTCAGTCGTTTCTGTGCAAGATGCTTAAACATGGCAGAACTAACAAGAGCAAATAACTCAATACACTATGAGTTAATTTTTTATTTAGCTTAAGACTACCTTTCTATAACATTCCAGGGGCTTGCCAGAGGATCGCTTGCTGGAGCTTTTACAGTCCGGGCCAGTCGTTGCAGCGGTAGATGCTAAAACATGGCAGAACTACCAAGGGGGGATAATCCAGTATCATTGCGAGAGTCATATCAACCATGCTGTACAGATTGTAGGATATGATTTAACAGGTTAGACATCACAATATGATTAGGGCATAATGTCTCATATGATCATCATATGATTATGATGACTTGTACATGTATGATTTGGAATTTGAAAACTTCATGTATGCCTTTTTATGCCGCGAAGGTGGGCATATTAAAATCGCACCGTCCGTCCGTCCGTCTGTCCGTCCGTCCGTCCGTCCGTCCGTCCGGCTCTGTAACTTTCCCTTGTATGGACAGATTTTAAAATAACTTGCCATATGGGTACCACATACCAAGACGATGTGTCGCGTGCAAGACCCGTGTCCCTACCTCAAAGGTCAAGGTCACACTTAGTGTTTATTCACCATAGAGTGCTGCATATAAGGACATAGAGTATAGGTTGTCGTGTCCGGGCTGTAACTTTCCCTTGTATGGACAGATTTTAAAATAACTTGCCAAATGTGTTCCACATACCAAGACGCCGTGTCGCGTGCAAAACCCATGTCCCTACCTCAAAGGTCAAGGTCACACTTAGTGTTTATTCACAATGGAGTGCTGCATATAAGGACATAGAGTATAGGTTGTCGTGTCCGGGCTGTTACTTTCTCTTGTATGGACAGATTTTAAAATAACTTGCCACATGTGTTCCACATACCAAGAAGATGTGTCGGGTGCAAGACCCGTGTCCCTACCTCAAAGGTCAAGGTCACACTTAGTGTTTATTTACAATGGAGTGCTGCTTATAAGGACATAGAGTATAGGTTGTCCTGTCCGGGCTGTAACTTTCCCTTGTATGGACAGATTTTAAAATCACTTGCCACATGTGTTCCATATACCAAGATGACGTGTCGCGTGCAAAACCCTTGTCCCTACCTTAAAGGTCAAGGTCACACTTAGTGTTTATTCACAATGGAGTGCTGCATATGAGGACATAGAGCATAGGTTGTCGTGTCCGGGCTGTAACTTTCTCTTGTATGGACAGATTTTAAAATAACTTGCCACATGTGTTCCACATACCAAGACGACGTGTCGGGTGCAAGACCCGTGTCCCTACCTCAAAGGTCAAGGTCACACATAGTGTTTATTCACAATGGAGTGCTGCATATAAGGACATAGAGTATAGGTTGTCGTGTCCGGGCTGTAACTTTCCCTTGTATGGACAGATTTTAAAATAACTTGCCACATGTGTTCCACATACCAAGACAAGGTGTCGCGTGCAAGACCCGTGTCCCTACCTCAAAGGTCAAGGTCAAGGTTTATTCACAATGGAGTGCTGCATACAAGGACATAGGGTATAGGTTGTCGTGTCCGGGCTGTAACTTTCCCTTGTATGGACAGATTTTAAAATAACTTGCTACATGTGTTCCACATACGAAGACGACGTGTCCTGTGCAAGACCCATGTCCCTACCTCTAAGGTGAAAGATACACTAAGTGTTTATTCACAAGGGAATTCTGAATATAAGGACATAACAGTGTAGGTTGTCAAGTACGGGTGGTATTTTTTTATGTTCAGAGGCAATTTAAAATAACTTGCCATATGTATTTGACACATAAAGGCAAGATCAACTTTTCATGTACTGACCTTGTTCGTAGGTCAATGTCACATTCGGGGGCATTCGTCACATACTGTGACAGCTCTTGTTTTTCTTTTTTTTTAAAGGTTAATGGTATTTTTCAATGGTACAATTTTGGTTCTTACATCTTTCTATTGTATTTAAAGGTCAAAATTTAATTTTAAAAACCGAAGTACTTGAACAACAGTTGGTTTAGTGAAATATTTTTGTTTAACATGTAAAACATGATAGGTTTTTTTACTTTTCAAAGATAAAGGTCAAAGCTTTTGTCATAGCCTTGTTGCCATCATTGGCTTGTATAGAGGTTAATTATCGACCATAACTCGATAAAATAAAACATTAACAGGACATTTAGTACAGATGTTCACTATGATAAAATGTCTATTCTGTTCTATGACAGTAGGAATATTGTTGCAAGACATATAACTCTAGCTAAATTGTTGTTGAGTAATGATCCTTGATTATCTGAGAAAAATATTGATGAGTGATGATGAACGATGATGAGTGATGATGAACGATGATGAGTGATGATGAACGATGACATCGGTTTGTATGTAATTGTGTCTTGGTCTGTTCAAATTACATATCCTTAAAAAAAAATTCTTGCAGGTCCAGTGCCTTATTACATTGTGCGGAATTCCTGGGGTACAGACTTCGGACATTCTGGATATCTGTATATCAAAGTGGGGGATAACCTCTGTGGTTTGTAACTCCCTATGTATCAAGTCAATTAGATTAAAACCTCTTCAATGAAAAAATCCCTGAATAATTGTGCATAATATAATCATGCATGGTTTGTAAGCACCTAATATGGTGTAGTAAATAGATGTGGGGGTGGGTGGGGTAACTTCTGGGGGTTGGTTTCGCCCTATGTATAAATTCACTGATATAAAACCTCTTAAATAAAAAGATCCCTGCATAGTTTTGCATAATATCAAAAATCAAACAGTTTATAAGCACTCAATAGTGTTTATACAGTAAATAGTTACATAAACTTTTCTTTGAAACAATATGTACAATATTATTATGAACGTTTTTTGCATGTGTTATCTGACATTCATAATACAGCAGAATTTAACATTTCAAAATAAGGTAATTCTTTTCTTTTTCATAGGAATAGCAGAAGAAGTGTCAACAGTGTCTGTGTACCTCTGACCCAGTGTGTAGATGCAAGGAAGGTAACTCTGTAAGGTTTGCTCAATCAATACAATGGAGTTAGCTGGAGTTGTTCCCCTTCAGATAAGTTGTGATAAGGTGATGTGACCATATAGGGAATAAAAAGTAATAGTGTGCGGAACAGCTGGATTTGTTTTTAAGACATAAACAAAACTTTAACCATACAGTGCCTTGTAAACATAGTCATATTTTTATGACAAGAACATTATGCTATTTATGAATTTTATGCACTCAGGAAGAGTGTATGTAAAATGCTTTTGTGTTTGTGATTGTATGACATAATATATTTGGTATCATGAATTGGTGCTATTGATACTGTTTAAGAAATTGCTAAAATTAAAAAAAAACTATTTTTACATAATAAATACTAATTTTGGAAATAACAAAGACTTCAGTTCCTTACAACCCATATTGTGTTCCCAGAATAGTCTCTTAGCTATTACAATAATATAAATGGGGTTTTCAATTATTTATTTTTTTAATTCATTTCATTTTTTTGTTGGCAATATTTGTTGTGTGTACGTATATTTTATGAAGCCACTGGAGTTGGCCCCAGTGAGAGTATCAGTTTTGTAGGGTCATGGGGCATAGGACGCAGACAGGATGTGTAGCCTTAGCCCCAATATAACGAAAAAACTCAAGTCAAATCTAAATCTCAGATTCAACTCAATTTACCACATAGTTTGATTCAAATTTTACATAATTTTATACTTTTTGAAAACATACTTGAAAAAATATGCTGATAATTTTTTTTTCAAAGAAAATAACAATTCTAGAGCAAAAAATATAATTGAGTCATAGTTAAAAATTAGTTCATAGTATTCAAATAATTTTTTGGCTGTTTCATATTTTACCATTGGAATCATGACTCTAGGTTTTAATCAAAACATTCTATAATAGAATGTGCTCTTATAAGGTGTAAAAACATATAAGAACTATATATAAGAACTTTTCATGTTGACTTACTTACTGGTATTGTAAATGAGTTGAGATTGGGATTAAACTTAAGTATTTTTATTATATATTGGCCTGGACCCTTATTCACTAATATCTTGAGTTTGAGACAAATTTTAATTTTGATGTAAAAATGCTATTACAGAAGCATATATGGCCAAGATTTTAATTTTGATGTAAAAATGCCATTACAGAAGCATTTATGGCCAAGATTTTAATTTTGATTTAAAAATGCTATTACAGAAGCATATTTGGCCAAGATTTTAATTTTGATGTAAAAATGCTATTACAGAAGCATATATGGTCAAAATTACTGTATCTGTTACAAAGAATCCATTCAACTATCGGGCACACATATTGTCAAAATCAGGTTTTTTTTTATAGATATTTTGATACATTGAAGAATTCAGTTTTCTTAGTTAAAGTCTCAGACGCAAGATGTTTGTGAATATGGGCCCAGGTTAGAGAAACACTCTATATATATATATATATACTGTATATGCTAAAGAAATAAAAATAATTTATTTCTGCCCCCTGTGGTGAGAACTTCTCTGTTTGTTTGATGTACACCAGTGTATAGCAATATCACACAGGTCCCCCATTTAAAGCTCCTCCTAGGAGATGTTTTTTTTAGTGCTGAGGCGAGTGATCAAACCGCCTGTGTCCCCTGGTCATTTACCACAAGACCACAGATCCACCACAGTATTTGCTCTTCATGGTTTACTGATTTATCTACAAAATAAGGCTTGACCATGATTATTTTCTTTCAAAATATTCATAATCTGTGAACTCTCTTTCCGTTAAAAGTGAAGCAGATAAATTTCTTTAAATCTCCTTCAGACGATGATGACACAAAGGTCATTTCAATATTGAACCCTGCGATACCCTTTAAGACATCGATATTGATATCAGATTCATAGGGTCCCTGTCACTTTAGGGGCTAATCTTGATCAAGCACACTGTTTTCTTAAAGGGATGACCCTTACCTGCTCTTTGATCTGTTTCAAGTGAATAATATTGTATTTCTTGTCAGCAAAATTCGATCTGTTTAATAACAACTGTAAAGTTTCATATGTCTGCTAATGGTAATGATCCCTTTTAGACGATTGTAATAATTTTCTTTCGTAGGAGCGCATTTTAATACCGATGCTGTTAAAATGATGCGCATTTTGCAGTTATTCTTTCTGAAAAAGTTCAAATGCTGGTGTTATGTTGCTGATTTTACGACTTCGTTGTGCATCGGAAATCGCTGATGGCTGAAAATGACGTCTATTCTGTCCTAACATTACCATGGTAATTGCAGTTTAAAATGATGGCTTTAGTGCTTTAATGGAAGAGTATCCTGTATTTTAGAATTAAAAGGCGCAATTTCATCACAATTTGCAATTAAATGTGCATATATAACACCAGGTGAAGAATATTAGGGTTTTATTGTGTCAAATGCAGAGAGGTTGAGTTTTCCCTCTAGGAATTAAAGAATTTATTTTAGGAATTTATGTCTAAAGTTTCTGGGATATCACACTATAATCTAATAAACTAGTTTCAGCCTCTGACACAGTAATTCAAATCTTTTTTGCATTGTTGCATTCCTATTATGTCATCATTTAAAGTGAAATTTGCTGAACATGTTCAAAATAACAGATACACCATAAATAACAAATCTTTTATTGAAGAATATTATCTAAACTATTTTCCAATACATTGAAATATTTGCAGTTCTTAGTCTGTTTCTCAAACATAGATTCATGATATTAGTGAATGTTAGTTTAAACATATTTACTTTACAACGATTGTGGAACAAGTTATTACAACATTATATTAATCACTCTCGTTGGCACGATTTTAGGCGAGAGTGTGATCTTGTGTTGTGAGGGAAAACCACAGTACTCAGAGATAACCCACTTGTCCTGCTTGGTGACACCTAACCAGACTCACATGCGCCCAGGCTGGGATTTGAACCCGGGTCCCCTTTGTGAGAAGCGAGAACGCTAACCATTGCACTAACCAGACAATCGAAAATCTTTCATAGTTTGTTCAAGTGCATGAAGTAAGTATAATAAAGAAAATTCATAAATTTAGAGTTCATTTGCTTAATAGCAATTTATCAGCGTTTATGCGACTTACAAATTCATTGAATTTGCTTTGAGCAAAGATATATGTACAAATGTATAAACGCTACAATAAATGTATGTAGTTATTAAGAAAGCTTTTAGCCTTAAACAGAAACAAATAATTTGAGAGGTAATTTGAACAAAAAACAACAGACCCTAAAATAGGAAATGTAGACTCTGGGTCTGTATTTACAAACGTCTCGAGTCTGAGTTTGAGACTTGGGCTCAGAAAATTGAGTCGTTTCAAAATATCTATTATATACTGGTAGAAATTTTACAAAAGATGTTTGTTTGATCGAAGAACAGATTATTGTAACAGGTACAACAATTTATAGCATCTTCACTCCAGTATTCTCAAAGAATTGTTGCATTAAACCAGCAGTATTTGCACCATATTTTATGCATATATTTTCTAACCGTGTAAATTAAAAACAAAAACAAAATGCACTTTTTGTGACTGAAGGATATTTTTTATCCGGCACTAAAAGTGTATTTATTTCAGACTACAAGCACACTTTTTCTGCTTTATTAGTGCATTTTTCCTGCCAAATATTTTAAGTGCATTTTTTTCTGCATTTTAAGTGCATTTTTTTCTGCATTTTAAGTGCATTTTTTTCTGCATTTTTTTCTGCATTTTAAGCGCATTTTGGTTAAAAGTATTGTTGTTTTTGAGATATTTTTTAGATATATTAGCATTTTTACAACATAGTGAAGATTCTGCTTTTCTACGTCTTTAAGTCGCAAACTCAGACATTTGTGAATACTGACCCAGGTCTATAATTACATGTATGTGGGGCCTTAGTTGACATATAGGTAAACCACGGGAAGCTTTAATGTGAAATTCAAGTTTTTATCACATGCATTTAAATTGATACTGCCATCCAAAGATTTGCCGTTAATTGAAAATCCCTGTTGAAGAATGGACACAAAGCTGGACACAACAATACTGAATACTCGAATGACATACAGTGTTTTGAACTTAGAATATCAAATTTAAATTACTGGACATTTTCTGTCAGTCATTTAAATTTCAAAACTGCATATTGGTTTCAAAGAAGGCCAAGATTTAATGCGTTTTCAAGGTGGCGGGTGTTAAGACCAACCGTAAAAACGTGCGCATGTAGGTGATCGCCATTAGTGTCATATTTCTGAAGTGTCCTTACAAATCAACAGGTTCTGTAATTGATTAGAGTAGTTCATCTTAAGAATACAAGAACTTGATTCTTCGGATGAACATATTTTGAGTTTTAAGTAAAAAACTTATCTTTTTAAGGGACTTGACATTACCAGAGCAATTCTATTCAAAAGGCATCCCATAAAACACTTGGATTCTTAGCTTATCTTTTATTCCAAAAACAAGAACAGGATGTATTTTTTACTTGTTTGTTTTTCAGAAAAAAAATCAGTACCAAGGTGTTGTCGTAGCCTTCAGGTGTCAGGTTAAAAAAAACAATGTTTAAGTACCGGGTACCCAATGAACAATTATGTGAATTTTTTATGCCTTATGACCCCGTATTTCTGTGGTATTATTTTAAAGTTGCACTCTCACAGATTGAGTTTTAAAAAAAAAAAATGTTTTGAGATGAGCCAATTTTTGTGAACTTGGCTGGAACGTCGCCGTTTTTCATATTTATGGCGAAAGAATTGATGTTGTTTGGCTGAACATTACTAATGCTTTTGGAAAATGGAATTTTTGGTCGTTTTTCTAACAGTTGAGGTCTGTTCCATAGTGAGTTATCATATGAGTGCATTGAAGGCATTGATGCCAAAATCAGCTGATTCTGAGACAAAAATTTAAAAAACAAACAAACTCATTCTATGAGAGTACAGCTTTAAAGGGTTTTGTGAGTAAAAATAATATTAAGCAAAATTATATGATTTTTTTTTTTGCCCAGAAGATTCATGTTAAATTTCAGTGAAAAACAACATTGTTTCTATTTTCTCTTGTTTTTTAGATCAATGTAGGCCAGAACATTTACAGATATACACTCCATTAATTTCAAGCTAATATTTGAATCGTATTTTTTTTTTGTATGAGCACAATATTCAAGGTCATTTAAGGACACCAAAACTTTGTTTTCTTAACAAATTTGAGCATGTGCTACCTTTCGAAGTTATTAGCCTCATGCATGCTTCGTTTGAGAAACTGAACTGTACACATGTTGTCCAATTCATAGCGTCACCCTCACTTTGACCGCACACTGTCGGCATGTGTTTTCTTTCAGTCCTCAGTTTCTAACCATTTTCACCATTTTTACCGCTAAATAGTTCATTTATGTGGTGGTTTAATATTTGCGTATGGCATGCTCCCACTTAATATTGTGTGTAGATTATTGATCTCAATAACTATAAGCTCATTTATGTGGTGGTTTAATTTTTGCGATTCTCGTGCTTCCGTTTAATATTGTGTGTAGATTATTGATCTGAAAAATTATTAGGTCGTCTGTTTTTGTAGAGCCCTTCTGAGGTGAGCGAGACATAGTTTTCACAATAGTGGTTCTGTGAATGTACTGCCTGCATCCTTGGATCAGTGCAGTAGTGCATCCGTCCAGACTGAACCAGTCTTTTGACCATTGCTAAGAAGGTTCACCAAGATGATGTGGCATGTCCTGCACAAGATTCAGGTCGGTACCTCAAAGGTCAAGGTCATGCTTAGAGGTCAGAGGTTGAAATATGTCTGTGTCCAAAACTCTTTCAACAAGGCCAGCCATGTCACTTGTTGGCATCTAGCTTGAAGAAAAAAAGTCAGTATATTGTAAGAGATTGTCGGCTTGGGCGTCGTTGTCAGAGTTCAAAGCTTTAACATTGTCAAAAATCAAAAAATGTTATTGAAGTTATTCAAATGAAACTTTCTTAGTACACATGTTCCTAAAGATAATACTCATACAAGTATTTAGTAAGGCCCATAACTCTGTCTCTAATAATTGCTAAGTTATGCCCCTTTTAGTTTTTTAAAGTTGAGGTATTGTGATAGCCATGATTTCTGACCTTCTTTTACTATAGTATGTTTTTTTGCAGATAACACTTCTTGCCACATTTTACTCTTCATAGTTTCAAATAATAGTTCAGCTTAAAAGCAGAAATGATTACCGGTAGTCTTTGTTGATTGGTGCAAAATCTAGTTAAAAAAGAACTGAACTGGATGAATGCATTTCCTGAAATTAAAACGCCGCGAGTATAAACATTGTCACTGATTGTAACGCAGACCAACCCTATCGAGTATATCTGACCCATCTTTGAACTGGCCAAACTTCCTTGCAGCTAAATTCACAGTCCCAGCAACAATAATATGATACATTTACATATTTCATACCAAATTATACACTCATATTTGATCTAGGTGTGAATTAAAATCGGTAAAGGTCGCAGTATAGCAATGTCCATTCCCCATTGTCCATCAAACAATATGATGAATATCTTGCACTAATGCGGAGATCATATTGTGATCAAATCTCATTCACTTGACACTTTTATCACTGTGAGGCTTTTGCGGCAAATCCTGAGAAAAATATGTATCCTGCTCATCAATTTGGACGATCTATCAAAATCATATGAATAATAATGTTGCCACCCCGTAGCAAGATTATAGTTTATCAAACTCCCATTGTTGATTTATATACCATTTTCTAAAGGAGTGACCATGGTAGATTTTCATGTCAATTTTTTAGATATTTCTGGCTGCGAACAGTTACGATGTTATTAGATTTCTTGAATTTTAAACAGTCAAAAATAATAATGATAATGAAATGACACTAGTATAATTATTGATGTTTTGACTATTATTTTACAGACGTAAAAGACAAAATAATATGTTGGTGTTTGATAAAAAAAAAATGTATTTGTTTCCAGTTTCCCGACCTACCCTATTTGTTTGCCCGACCATAGAAGTATCTACCTTACCATTTTAAGGCATAAAACCAGAAACAAACATAATTTTCTAGGCCCAATAAAAAAAATCATAACTTTAGACCAATTTTTGGAAAACTGTCCATATGCATTTGCCAGCAAACAGTTTTAAGAATTTTTTATTCCTATTAATGTCTTGAATAATTGATTCCATATTATATTAACTGACCGCTAACTAACTAACTAAATACCATTTAAATCCTTACTTTCAATGTGTTTCTCCATATTGTCAGTTGAGAGTTAAAATGCCTTATGAGCATATAACAAACTTTGACTGATAAGCCATTATTGCTTCGAATGAAAAACATTTTACATACCTGTTTTTCTTCCTGTGGTCTGTCTTCCTCTGACTAATTGACCTTGTAGATAATTTGACAGCTCAAGTTGATAATTTTTAATAGTCATGTTACTTTTCGATTAATCTTCATTGAACTTCACAGTAGATAATTGCCGTTTAATGAGGGTCTGAAGAAAATGGGGGACGTGTCACCTATTAATTATCGTCCTTGATTAAAAATGAACTGAAAGTGCTGTCAATTTAAAGTTTTTTAATTGCTTCATTTTGTTTATAGGAAGATTCAAGTGGAAACTGAAAGGTCGAATGTCATAAAAAATATCTTCTGGCAATAAAAACAGAGACATAACCTTCCTGTTTTTAAGTTATTATATTTTATAACAGCGCTATTTATTTGTTTATTATAGCCAGTAGAAATTCATAAAAGAACAAGAATGAGTCATATGTAACTTAAAAAGACCCTAACTACTAGGGAGCCAAGAGCAAGTTGCCTATATGTGACTTAAAAAGAGCTTAGCTTCTTGATAGTCAAGGGCAAGTTGTGTTATATGTGACTTAAATTGAGCTACTTTTAGGTTTCCAAGGGCAAGTTACTTCTAGATAGCCAATGGTGAGTTGCGTTATACATGTGACTTAAAAAGAGCTACTTCTAGGTAGCCAAGGGCCAGTTGTGTTATATGTGACTTAAAAAGAGCTACTTCTAGATAGCCAATGGTGAGTTGCATTATACATGTGACTTAAAAAGAGCTACTTTTAGATAGCCAATGGTGAGTTGCGTTATACATGTGACTTAAAAAGAGCTACTTCTAGGTAGACAATGGTGAGTTGCGTTATACATGTGACTTAAAAAGAGCTACTTCTAGATAGACAATGGTGAGTTGCGTTATACATGTGACTTAAAAAGAGCTACTTCTAGGTAGCCAAGGGCCAGTTGTGTTATATGTGACTTAAAAAGAGCTACTTCTAGATAGCCAATGGTGAGTTGCATTATACATGTGACTTAAAAAGAGCTACTTTTAGATAGCCAATGGTGAGTTGCGTTATACATGTGACTTAAAAAGAGCTACTTTTAGATAGCCAATGGTGAGTTGCGTTATACATGTGACTTAAAAAAAGCTACTTCTAGGTAGCCAAGGGCCAGTTGTGTTATATGTGACTTAAAAAGAGCTACTTCTAGATAGCCAATGGTGAGTTGCGTTATATATGTGACTTAAAAAGAGCTACTTCTAGATAGCCAATGGTGAGTTGCGTTATACATGTGACTTAAAAAGAGCTACTTCTAGGTAGCCAAGGGCCAGTTGTGTTATATGTGACTTAAAAAGAGCTACTTCTAGATAGCCAATGGTGAGTTGCATTATACATGTGACTTAAAAAGAGCTACTTTTAGATAGCCAATGGTGAGTTGCGTTATACATGTGACTTAAAAAGAGCTACTTTTAGATAGCCAATGGTGAGTTGCGTTATACATGTGACTTAAAAAAAGCTACTTCTAGGTAGCCAAGGGCCAGTTGTGTTATATGTGACTTAAAAAGAGCTACTTCTAGATAGCCAATGGTGAGTTGCGTTATATATGTGACTTAAAAAGAGCTACTTCTAGATAGCCAATGGTGAGTTGCGTTATACATGTGACTTAAAAAGAGCTACTTTTAGATAGCCAATGGTGAGTTGCGTTATACATGTGACTTAAAAAGAGCTACTTCTAGATAGCCAATGGTGAGTTGCGTTATATATGTGACTTAAAAAAAGCTACTTCTAGGTAGCCAAGGGCCAGTTGTGTTATATGTGACTTAAAAAGAGCTACTTCTAGATAGCCAATGGTGAGTTGCGTTATATATGTGACTTAAAAAGAGCTACTTCTAGATAGCTTAGGGTGAGTTGAGTTATATATGTGACTAAAAAAGACCTACCGGTACCTCTAGGTAGCCAGGGGTGAGTTCCATTATATGTGACTTAAGAAAAGCTACTTGTAGGTAGCCAGGGGTGAGTTGCATTATAAAAATTATGTGTCTTAAAAAGAGCTACTTCTAGGTAGCCAAGGGTGAGTTGCCGTTCTTCTAGGTAGCCCGGTTGATTTGCATTATATGTGTTATAAAAAAGCTACTTTTAGGTGGCCAGGGATGAGTTGCATTATATGTGACTTAAAAACAAAGCTGCTTTTTGGTAGCCAGGGGTTAGTTGGGTTAACAGAGCGCTATGTGACAATGGGCTCTCTGTCTTTAGAACCTTGTCAAAGTTAACAATGTGATTAACAACATGTTGTTAATTTGTTCGCGTGGAATATTTGCTAATGAAATTGCATATCTTAATGTAAGTTCAACTGAAACAGTTATCTCAAGTTTTGTTAGAAATACAGCAGATAACAACTATCTGTTAAACTTTCAGTGCAGTTACGATTTGAAAGTTATCAATGATGACGCTAACAATATTGTTAACTTTAACAAAGTTCTGCACTAATGGCCAAATGTCTCGGAGAGGAAAATGAAATATTTCCTCAGCAAGGCAGAAGACCTGACAGTTTGTGTTTCCTGTACAAAATAAAGTACCGGTAGGACCTTTCAGATAAATTATTATCTTTGACCTATGTAATAGTTTGAAGGTGACAATTAAGTGACAAAATATGTGTCTTACTTAAAAAGTAAGCCCATATTGCCTTCAAAACTAGGAAGGTTATTTTGTTTGCTTATTGATAGGTAATAAGTGTACTTATGACAATGTTGACACCTGTTATGACATTTATCCGTGGTAATTTCAGATATACTTCACACCATCCCCCGTTGGACCTTCTATCGATGGATCCTCCGACAATGAACCTTATCAGCAAGCATTCTTCTTTTGCTATGCTAATAAAAAGGAATCGATCGGTCGGTTTTAAAAGCAAGAGTGGCAAAAGTTATCCCCTATCCCTTACAGAAAGGATACGCAGAATTAAGTCTATTAAGATAAATGAGTAAACATTGATTAATTTTTGAGCCCGAAGATTTGGTACGCCAACTTTGATACAAATCTGATAAACTGGGATGTTTTTCTGACGGTGCGTTTCCCCGTAGCCTCTATCTGGGGTCAATTTCACTCCGTAATGGGAAATCCGGATTAAAGGAGAATTTCGACAGTGGGGGTTATTGGTCGTCTGCGGAATTATTGGGCAAATTTTCATATTTTATCATCATTTATCATAAGCTTATGAAGTGCGCGATTTTCAAGGATTAGTGTCTGTTCTCTTTGTTTTATCAATGTAGTTTTAATTTCATTTTTAATATTAAGGATTCAATGCAAAATGATTTGTTGATGTAAAGTACTCTCACATCTGTGCCATCAAGATGACAATAAATAATTGTTTAGAATATTTGACACTATCACTTTAAATTGATAAAATTGTTAAAGTATTGTCATGACCTTGATGTGAATGGCGTTTGCTGTCGCACGCAAAACACATACGAAAAATTACGTAACAACACTTATTTGTTTATTGAAGAATTGATCAAATCATTCATGTTTTTTTGTGCATTCTTGCTCAAATGCGTTTTTGCAAATCCATGGAGCTCTTCTTCGCGTTTGCAAATTGCGTCTAAAGAATCATACTATAAATGCATGAATTCATGAAAAATATGAACTTATCCTTATCCTTGTTTCCATTTTTCTCCATTTTAATTGTAAGATATGAGGTATCAAAGTAAAATTTAAGCATAGAATTCTGTTATCATTATTCTCCTGTGAAAATGGTTGAAATTCAACTCATAAAATACCATAAATTGAACTTTACCATTGGTCAAATAATGTCACACCCATCCAATCAAAATGCACAAATAAGTTTAACAGTGACAATTCATTTTGCCGGCCAGTTTTTTTCAAAATAAATGTTCATTTCTGTACAGATAAGCCTAGGGCATTGCCTTATTGAAATAAACATATACATAAAATTTTGCAAGGGCTATCATTCTTGATAATTACTCATTGAATTATGTCCCTTGGCATAAGGTGTACTATGTACAGTAACATGACTTTTGGGTGCCTGGTGATGCTACAGTGTTTTTGTATGGTTTCCTAGCATTTGGCAGGGTGTAGAGAAAGAAAATGTAAGAGTTATATGAAGAAAACTATTACAAATACACATTTATAGCCTACAAAGATTGCACAATCCGTAACTCCACATCGGATTGCTGTTGATAAAAGGAACAAATCATACAAACTGCCATTACCGATAATTGATTTGTAAAGTATTTTCAATCATCGATTTTTTATTATTAAATAGTAATTAGTAAGCAATATCCTCTCAAGTGATACCAAAAGTATATGGATTCAGTGACCTGGCATCAAAATTTAACATTATTACCAATTAATAGGATTATTTTTATACCAGGATATCTTTATTGGGCTATAAGGGTGCTGCACCCTGCCCCTTCTTGGGTAGCACCATTCTGCCCTCATGGAGACCCGCATGTGCACCCTTCTGCTTTCATAGAAATAAATTCTTAAGATTGTCAAATATATCTTTTGTTCTGATTAAAACTTATACCCCCGGTAATATTATTATAAAAACATACAAACGTTACATATTCGCCAATTGAAACCTAATATTACCTCAATAAAATACAGTTCCTAACATTTCTTTCAAGTTCAAACTGTTTTCAAGTCCTAAACAGCCCAATACAATAAGCCCTTTCTCCTTTTGATGGCACCGTGTCGCTTTTCTGCAACATCCAGTATTTTTTTTAAAACCAAGTGCTAAAACCGTAATGAACTGAGAAAAATGGTAACTAAGGACTGCATCTACATACCATGTAAGGTAACCTTTGTTAAATATAACATCATTAGATTAAACAGTTATTTAAATTATTGAGATACTGATGCACAAAAAGTGAAAAAAACAACTCAGATTCATTAAAATTATTTGTCATCTCAGTAACGAAAGAGCGTGTCAGAATAATTTGAGATGCCAGCTGAAATTTGGTCTCAAATGTCTATTTGGAGATATCGTCTTTCTGTTTGATGAGAAGATTTGAAATCGGGATATTCATTATACCTATCCTAAGTGAAGTTTTTACAAGTGTAATAAGTTTCTAATGATAGGGCCGCTTTCATTAGAGGACCGTCGGAAAGCGATTGATTGATGAACAATTTTCAGCCCAATTTATCAGTTTTTAGCTTTTTAAAACATCATTATTTCCCTTTTATTTGTGTAATTTATGAGTAATCAAGTTCATTTATATTGTATGTTTTAATTTTGATACTTTCTAACAGCAAGGTTGTCTGACGTTCAATAATGATTGAAAGTAATTGAAGAATTTTATTTTGTATCATAGCCTTTGTGTCATTGTCAGTCATGGCAAACTTGTGCAAAAATTTACCTGTGTGTATAACACAAACCTTTGCATACATGATAATGAAACTTAGTACATAAGTTTCCAATGACATTAATCAGTGACAGTGGGATACTGCCACTGTACTCATGCGCTTTTTACAGAGTATGCGGTACATAAAAACTCAAATTTAGCATTATTTGTTATGCAGACACTCAAGAATGGTGAATATTATTTGCAACACAAGATTCAGACAAAAAATGAAGGATCGATTTAACACGCAAGAGGGGATGGGGGTTACACCGCCATATAATTATGTTAGCTAGACTCATTTAATAAAATAATTTTGGAGTTATGCCCCTTTCCCATTTGAGAAAAAAATGAGCGAGCATTGTGGCATGTGGTTGCAGTTCAATTGTTTCCAGGAAGCGGAAAAGATAACTTGAGGCATGTTATTATTTAACCATGCAGTTTGACCAGTAAAGGGAGTATATTTCATCAATAAATAGTAGGACATGGTTGTAATATAAATTCAAAGGATAACTGTAAACAACTCTCACATATGACCTTCGATAAGTGTTGAGCCAGAGCAATGCTCCCATTTTCATTGGTATACAAAATCAGTGCTGGCATTGTCCTAACGGAACATCCAACAGCAGCCTAATGTCATAATTATATTCCCGTTGCACACTTTTGGATTAATGCACAAATTGACAATATAGCTTTGTATAGCTGAATGCCTGGTCATTCATTTTATGCTAACGAGTGTTAATAATTTATCATTTATGCTCAACACTATTGTAATCAATCCCTTAATTATTTCAAAAATTTTGTACCCTGTGCATTTCATGCAAATGCGTGTTTATTGTAAAAGAAGATGATAATATCGCGTACAACTTTGATGAAAACAAGTAGATGGTTTTATGAATTCTGTGTTAGCCATCTGCTTGACTTGATGCCAATTTAAGCCTAAATTTGTATTTTCCCAGATAATTCAACCCATCGCCTAATCAGATGTCAATATTGCGCAGTGATTGATACTTAATCGTTAGCTGTTTAGTGATGAATTTTGACAATAAAGGTCTCTCGATAATTTGCTTACAAAATGATGATTATCGTAATAGTGTTCACAGTGTAATGTTTCACTTCAAAAAGCCAAGCTTACTAATCTTATTTGTTTCAGGAGACTTTTAATGTCTTTGCAAACCCAAGCTTGTTTCAATAACCATTTTGTTATTAAAAACTGAATGTGTAGGAGATTAACTGAATCTGAACTGTCTTTATTTCAGTTCATTAATGTATTTGAAGTTTAAGATATTTGAAGATGTTTAGTTGTAAAGATATCAACAATGTCTCAAAATTTCAATTGCTAACATTTATTGAGAACAACTCCCACCTATTACTTTTATATATTGTGTGCACTTGCTTTAAGGCACTTCTTGAATTGTTCATCATAAATAGCACTTAATGGTCAAGGTCATATGCATGTTCTAGGTCAAGGTCACTTATATCTCTGATTTTTGGCTGTCATTATGCTCCTGTATTTTTCAAGGATAATTCAAGGTCAAGGTCAATTTTGCATATGATATTTAAAAGTATTATGATATGTGGCGCAACCTGTTGGTTGTTTTCAATGCGTTTTCTTCATTTTATTAGATAATCCAAGGACCTATATACTGCATATTTATAACACTGCTCCATGATTTAAGGGGCACAATATATTATATTTATTGGAAAATTATGAAAGTCATTAATGAGATCAACATAAAAATGCATCAAATTTAAAAAAAAAAAATCATCACCTATATTGTGACCCCTTTAAGGTTAAAAAGTATTTTGGTTAAAAAAAGTATTTTTTGTTTGTCCTTAAAACATTTTTACACCTGCTTAGCGATCTGTTGTTAGATAATTGTCACAGTTTCTCACTGATCATTTTTTGTAGGGTATTGTTTTAGAAATGAATAACTTGTGCCGTCAGTGTTCAAAATTGTCACATTCGTTACAAACTAACGGATTCCTTTCTTGTGGTTATTAAGAAGTCAGATTAAAATCTAAAAGTTGTAACATTTTGAGTCACTCGTCCATTTCACTGATGTAATCTAGCATTGTCTGTGCCTCAGTTTTATTATTTATTTGAAATGAAATGAAGTGACTCATTTTGTACACTGGATTTGACCATCCTGAAAGATGTGACCAAGGATTTGAAATCATTGACATTGCCAAGATATTGTATTTAAAGAGGAAATTGCCAAAAACTTAAAAGTTTAAGCCCTGCTTTTTTCTGAAAGAATTGGAAACAAAAATGGTTAGTTTTCTGTCATCTTGCTAGCTCTTTGAACACAGCTCATGGAATTGTCTTATTGGACAAAAGGGAGTACCGTAAATGTTCTTCTAAACACTCATGCCCTAATAGATGTGCCAGGGGTCTTTTCGTAGGTCAATCTTCTGATTCTGTGACATGAACATGCAGCGGATACTGATCTGTTTCATGTTTTTGACTTAAATTTAACGGATTTTAAAAAGTTGCTGAATAGGGAAAATTGGTTCTTTTTTAGCGCAGGGTTCTTAAAAAGACATGCACATGGTGCATTTAATATGACATTTAAGGTATCAGTAACATTCTACTTCGGTTTGTTTGCCCTTGCATAGCGCCATCATTGATGAAGGTGAAGGATTTTCTGAGGTCCATGATGACTTAAAAGCCTCTGCTGTAAATCTAAGAAGTATTTGAATGTCTGCAATTCTGGAGAATGACTCCCATGATGACAATCACCCCAGAACAGGATTTAGGCTGTTTTATCAATACTTCTTTTACATTTATTCAAGCCATGAGTTACAGAAATTCACCAAATTCATATGCATGTCAAGAGTACCAATAAAGTTCACTGAATGTCCAAATGTGACTTGTAATTTAAAACATTGTTATATTTGGAAAGTGGAAGCCATGAACAAACTATTGTATCGCAGCTGTGCATAAAAAAATGCAAACTTCGCAAGTATCTGATATTGTATTACTTACGCTAAGTTCAAATTGATTTTTTTGGTTTATACTCTTTAATCAAGGATTGCAGGAGATGACATTGCGGAAAGTTGACAAAAGCCCCAATAAACCATGGATTTGTTTCAGAAAAAGAAGAACCTTCAACATCAAAGTGAAATTTATACGCAAAATCTCCAAAAATAAAGTAAGAACTTGAATCTGTCATCGTCAGGTGTTTAAGACAAGTGTCCTGTAATCCACGTCTTTGAAAGCTTGAAAAACTTAATTTACACATTTCAATGTGAATTGAAATTTTGCTGTAGATCTAACCGTATCAAATGATGAAAGTAGGAAGCTTTTAATTAAGTTTTAGTATTGTGTGGTCATGACATATAGGGGTTGGGTCATTTAATTTTAATGTCTTCGTTGACCGTCGTTTTATTGTCACGTAGGTCAGTCATATAGGTCTGAATAGACTGTTAGTCAAGAGCTGAAAATGGAGGCTTTCTCTAATGACCGCCCAAAGGCATTGGCGGCCATTGTTTCTGCGGAGTCAATGATTTTATCTCTAAGTTCCATCATGGTCATCTTGATTTTTGCCTTTGGCATAATAGGATAATTCGTATGGAAGCAATAAGTCATAAACATTTACAGTATAACCACGGTCAATGGTTTTACCCGAGTAATGAAGCGAAATGATCTGATGTTGCAGGTGTTCTCCACGATTTGACGTTTTGAATTATAATTGCATTTGGCTTTGTTTTACCTAATGGCAGAATATTAATTCATGTCTACAGGGATTATATTTGCATATCAGCTTCTAAAATCGATTTTCTGCACTAAGGTGTGTTTGCCAGATGTAGCCATTTATGGTCATTAACTTTCAAAAACATACGCATTATACTGTCTGTTTGGCTTGCCAGTAGCTTTAAACATATTTGTATGGACTTGGAAATAGTAAATTAGTAGATTGCACTTATTCATCTTAAAAGGGCTAGACACCAGATGATACTATTGCAAGAAAAAGGGAAAATTGTAAAAATTGACATCGTGTACAACGCAATATTTACACCTCAACTTCCATTCCTTAAATGAACTGCGTTTCGGCAATTGCATTTATCAATCAATGGCAATTCATCACATAACAATATACATGAACACTTTTGGTCTTGTTATTGTTTGTATTTTGTCAGCAGGTCCAGTAAAATATAAATCAACATTTTAGTATGTGTTAATTTATTATATTTTAAACATATTGTTGCCAAAAGTGTTTCAATTTTACGTTTAAAAGTGATTTCAAGTGGTTCATCTTTTCCAGTGTTATTGTGACGTCATTTGAAAAAAATGTTACGGGTTACAGTTGGGTCGTTCTATTTACAGAATGGGTAAGAAAGCATTACTGAAAAGATTTCTTAAATGAAATGAAGTATTTTTATGCCCCCAAAGGTGGGCATATTAAAATCACACCGTCCGTCTGTCCGTCCGTCCATGTGTCCGATAACTCGTGTCCGGGCTGTAACTTTCCCTTGTATGAACAGATTTTAAAATATCTTGCCACATGCGTTCCACATACCAAGACGACGTGTCGCGTGCAAGACCTGTGTCCTTACCTCTAAAGTTAAGGTCACACTTAAGTGTTTATTCACAATGGAGTGCTGCATATAAGGACATAGAGTATAGGTTGTCGTGTCTGGGCTGTAACTTTCCCTTCTATGGACAGATTTTAAAATAACTTGCCACATGTGTTCCACATACCAAGACGACGTGTCGCGTGCAAGACCCATTTCCCTACCTCTAAGTTCAAGGTCACACTTAGTGTTTATTTACAATGGAATGGTGAATATAAGGACATAGAGTATAGGTTGGCGTGTCGGGGCTGTAACTTTTCCCTTTTATGGACAGATTTTAAAATAACTTGCCACATGTGTTCCACATACCAAGACGATGTGTCGCGTGCAAGACCCATGTCCCTACCTCTAAGTTGAAGGTCACACTTAGTGTTTATTTACAATGGAATGCTGCATATAAGGACACAGAGTATAGTTTGTCGTGTCCGGGCTGTAACTTTCTCTTGTATGAACAGATTTTAAAATAATTTGCCACATGTGTTTGACATACCAAGACGACATGTCGGGTACAAGACCCATGTCCCTACCTTTAAGGTGAAAGATGCTCTTAGTGTTTATTCATAATGGAATGGTGAATATAAGGACATAACAGTGTAGGTTGTCAAGTATGGGTGGTATTTTTTTATGTTCAGAGGCAATTTAAAATAACTTGCCATATGTATTTGACACGTAAAGGCAAGATCAACTTTTCATGTACTGACCTTGTTCATAGGTCAATGTCACATTCGGGGGCATTCGTCACATACTGTGACAGCTCTTGTTTTTAACAATTCTTGAATGAAATAATGAACTATTGGTGTAAATATAAGGAATGAATTGCAGGGTTGATGTCATTATCGGGGATATGAACACAATTGGGCTGGAGTCCTTCAGACTCCACACACTTTGACCAGCCCAATTGCCTTCATACCCCGATAATGACATCAACCCTGCAATTCATTCCTTAATTGAATCTTACTTACTGATGTATCACATCACTTATGACACATGCATCTTTTGCAATTTTTGCGCTTTTCTCCATTTGGAAATTGACTGGGGTAGTCTACCACATAAATCCCAGTAATTTAGAAATATCGTCCGTATATTTATCTGTACTCATTAACAGATATGATTTAAACTGGGAAACCATAATGCACTATTTTAAAAGGGGAAACACAGATGGGACAGCATCATGATTGTTGCATTTATTATTTCAACCATGTATAAGGATGTATTATCGGCATCCTACTAGCTCAAATTGACAATTTTGGCTCGTTTTGAGGAAATACTGTATTAGTTGATTTTTGCCCCATCTGATGTCTAGCCCATCAACTTAAATGGGAATACATCAGGAGAGGCTGTTTCATCAAGATTACTTGGAATGGTTTTGTATCTAGGAGACATTTTCAGCAGTGCAGAAATGTCGGGAAACCCCTTTAGAACTCTTGATGAAAGGGCCCCCAAGCTTCCAGAATGAGCAGATCTCAAGAGATTATCAGTAGTGGTGCATACTGTTCAAAATATCTCTGCTCCTAGAACATTTGATAAAAAGATCACCTTGCTTCAATATTTGGTCAGATTTTAATAAATTGTTTGTACCAAAATTGCTTAAAATAAAATTTCATCTAATAAGAAGTATTTTTCTCTGCTGTCACTTTTGATTGGTAAACCTCAGAAAAGCTCTTCCAGCCTCATCTAAGCTCTATCCTCCCTTCTCGGTAGAGCACAATCTAACCAGAGTGATTTATGTTCCTCAAGCAGATTCTACTGAGTGGACAGACAGTCAATGCTTATACATGTTTTGACTTCTCATCATGTAGAACTTGGTACCCAGCTTTCTTGCATTGTTTGCATTGGCTTATACCCCTTATCAAAAGACCAGAAAGTCTCAGACTGAAGCTCTTTACACTACATTTTAGCTCACAGTGTCAAAAACTATCAACAGATCTCCAAATCTTCAGTTTAATTAATTCTGACTGACACCAGAGTGACCATCTCCGAAGATGAAAGCAAAAGATTCTAAATGCCATTAAATGTAGAAGCAGGTAGGAGCTTTTGGCTTTCACATCTCAATTGTTAACACAAACTGAAAGGGCCAGCGGTCAGTTTCCCCCACTTCAGTGTTGCTATGATATGATATTTTACTCAACTCCATATTACAATGTGTCACACACCTCCCCGTTATGAGCATCTAATCTTTGATATTGGCACAAAATCATGTTGACTGACCAAATACAAATGTGTTAATATCACTGATACCCTCACCGGACTATCAAATTCTGGCCCTCTGGCAACTGTCTGCTAGAATTCATTTCCGCTTATTTCTATTTGCCAATAGATTATGGAGCTTAATTACAAGGTGTGATTTTTATTTGATCATGTTTCTGTGTTTGAGAGTAAAACTGTTGGCATCTTCCTGACAATTTTATTATGCCTGATAGTAGTGGACATATTAATGGACTGTTGCACAATATGTATTAAGCTCTTGAACATGTTCTAGCTGGTTTAGGGTTGTTGCTTCTAGTAAGAAATTTGGTTGTCTTCAATTTTCGTTTGCTTTTTTTGAAGAAAAAAAGCCTTGATATCTGCTCATTCACATGGTCATAGTGTTGGTCATATTAAATTTGAAAATCTTTAAAAAGAAATAAGCATGGATCTTGGTACATATGTTAACTATGATACATGTTATAAGAACATTTTTTGTGATTCAAGCTCTATTACTCTGGTTAAAATAATTGTTGAGTTATACCCCTTGATAATATGAGTAAATATGGAGAAGCATTGTCATTAGTTCACTGCCACCCACTGGCATATAAATAAAATTCTTTCTTGCACTGTACTGCCCTGAGTGCCTAGTTGCTAAACGTTCACTTCAAATGCCTAAGGTCATGGGTTCAATTCCAAACGGCATTATACTGAAAGACGCTTAAAATTGGTCCCAGCTCAGCTTTTAAAGTAGTACTAGGAAATTTGGAATACTCAGTACTTATTTAAATCCAGGAAAGTTGTATTCCATGTATCTGTGCTTTACACTGGGCACATTAAAGAACCAAGTGATCTGTTTGTGAAAGTTCGGGTATGGCACTTAGATCTCCTCTTTAATATGCTTTTCAGGTGGTTTATCGAGATTTTTCAGTGAAATAAAGATGATATTTCAATGTTTTAAACAGTTAAAATATCAAATTAATATTTTTCACTGTTTTGAAATTGAAGCTAGCTTTCACATCCCAAATCAATTTCAGCATGCACAGAGCTGGGAGAATTTTTTCAAAGATATCAATGAACAAAATGGTGTCAAGTTCCATACAGTATTGGCACAAATCCACAATGAACTGTCTTTTTATATCCTTTTATGGCATATAATAAAAAGAAAGATTTCAATAAAATTTCACCTCATGAACAACAAAAGTACAGTTTCACTTGTGGTTTCGCCACTTGTGAAATATAGCTTTTTATGCTCACTCAGTGAAATATATTGCGATCTTACACTGCAACAAACATTTATTCTCTATATATCTCACTTTGTTTCTTTAATTCTGATAGTATCAAGATGTGGCTGTAAATTACAGTCACTTCTACCTTATTTAAAAACACCATTATGGTCATTTAGCTGTCAAGCGATAACACAGCCAATTGTCACAGGCAGACCTTAATGAACTCAAACAAGCAATTTAGTATAACCCTTATGTAATTTGTCAATTGACTCAATTTATTTACAAATGGGTGATATCACATACTGAATCTATCATTGAAGGACGAACAACAAAGTGTATGTAAAAGTCAGAATTACTGTATTTTTTTCTATCAAATTAGATTACAGGGAAATGCCTCTTATCTCTTTGAAGCGCTGAAATACAACACTCGAAAATAATTTTCGATATAAATCATTGGTCGGAAGTTACAATGAAGTCTTTATGAAAAAGAGAGATTTTACACCTTTTAGATGGAAAGAGCCTTTTCGACAACTCATGAGTGTTCTTCAAATATAAATTAGGCTCGGGGACCACAAAAACTCCATAATAATCTGGTAAACCCTTGAAAAAGATCGAATGTCATTTTTGAATGATATCATTTGATAAATAAGTGTGGTTACATTGAGCTGTTTGGGTCTTAAGCTGTAGTATATGAACCGTATGAAGAAGTTTTATGTAAGGTGCTGTATTTCAGAAATTCGCATGGTCAATCAAAATTCTTGCTTGTCTGCTTTCCGAAGGAAAATCGGAAGAACAAATCTTGTGGGGTTTTTTATTACCTTTGGTTTTGCGTAAAAACTTGGCCATAATTTATTAAATGTTTACAATATGAATATGGAACTTAGTACACATCTTACCAATAAAAACACACATGTCTGTAACCAGCCATAACTCCTTCTTTGATTTTATTTAAGTTATAGCACCTGAATATCAGAGACTAACAAATTAAAATGAACAAGCTTTGGCATCAGCTTAAATTCACACTCGCTTGTAATTCTTACTTGACGTGTGGCAAAAACCGGCTCAAAATTGTCTCAATTCGTTACTTGTAGTGTCATTTTGATTTTGTATACTTTCTTACAGACATGAAGTTTTATTATTGTAAGGTAATGCCATACTGTTAACTGTTGTAATGCATTGCGAAAATTATTGAAAACCTTGGCTGACTTACTATGGTACTTTATTAATAATTTATGAAAGGCCATCAATGTCGGAAGATAAGGTTATTTGATAATGAAGTATAATTACATACTTAATAATACTTGAATCAGTTTCAAAATGTTTTTTACGACTTTAAAGCATATTCATTAAACACATAAAATCTAAACTTTAAATCTCGATCACAAATCTGTCATGGTCGAAGTTATTATCGACTCTGAATTGCAGAACGGTTCCGCGTTGATTTGACGATTCTCTATTCAATTATTTGAAGATAGTCATCACAAACTTGTTGAATCCGAATGTATAGAAAAACTGCAAAGAGCGTGATCAGATAATATTATTGACGATTTGTTCCTCATCGAAACTCAACAAACCTTATTGAGATTGTATCCATTTGAATATCTTCCGAAAATAATGCCAAAATAAATTTGAATAAATTTTGATACAATCTGGTCTGTGTTATTGGATAAGTCAAAAACGCAGTGCATTGTGGGACCAATTTTTATGACACTTAATTAGTACTGTAATCTAGGGGTTTTTGATATTTATTTTATATCCTGTATACCACATTTTATGGTTCATTGGGCAAAACATGCATGTCCGTATGATTTTGAGCTTTCAAGGTTTAATTTTTTTGCCATTTAGACAAATATAATACTTTGTGAAAACAGCAATTTCTCGCAATAACAAAAAGACTTTCTAGTCTTTTGTAAATCACTTAAAAATTGTGAATCCTTTTAAAAATTAATTTACTGAAAGAAAATGTTCAATAATCCCTGAAAAAAGAGCAGATATTGTTCATTTCAATTAGTTTGAAAATTAATTGTTTATCAAAGATCTTAGCGCTTCAATCCATTTTTCTTCACAGAGTGTTTTAATCGTCATCTAAACACATTAAGATTGTTTAATTATAAACTGTGACAAAACGTGGATTACATTTTGTTTGCTTGCCCCTCGTTTCTACCGGATGGACACTTTAATCCACGGTGACCTAAAGCCTCACCTTACAATATGGTGAACTTGTCAAAATATTGATATTGCCGCAGTGCAAATTAACTGATTTCGTTTTGATCTGAAATTTAATAATAGAAGCTATAGAACTTTAAAATTAAGTAGACCTATGTCAATGTTGATATTTGTTATGATGGGTTTGCAATTTGATCCAAATGTAATGGATTTTGGTACGATCTCTCAGAAGTTTTTGCTTGCAATGTACACACAATGGTGACACTTTGAAGTGCTCTATCTTTACTTAAGAACCCTTTTTTTTAGCTTCCTTCTATACAGGAGTTCATAAACCAAGATGTTAGATTATTTTATGTGTGAGTTTTCTGATATGCTGGTATCTTTCATTTTGGCAATCACAATAATTTTTGCTGTTCAAATTAAAGGTGTCAGATGATGACAAAACATCAAAAATGTCCTCATCAGCACAAAATGTTAACAATCAGGGTTCTGTTAAATTATAAAAGGATCCTGTTTTTGAACTTGTCTGTTTTGGGGTTCCTTTTTGAAGAAAAAAAGTTGACATATTGTGACAGCCTTGATGTTATATGTTGTCATCGGCCTGCAAAAACTTTCATCTTAGCCATAACTCAAAAATGGTTTGAGATATTGAAATGAAACTTAGTACATATTTTGCAAGAGACAACTTGCACATATGTAGGAAGGCCTATTATTCTGGCCTTAATAATTACTGAGTTATGCCCCTTGTTCAGCTTAAAGATGAGCCCTGCGCAGCGTTCTCTCCTCAGCTCTCTTCTTTATAGCAGAAATATTTTGTGATGTAAGTGTAAGATTTTTGTAAGTGTGAAAGTTTTAAGTCTATGTAAGAGTATTTGCTTATTTTTGCTTCACCTAGCCATAACTTTGATGTTAGAAGAACGCAGCCCAACTGCTGAACTAAGTTTAAAGCCGGTAGTGAAATAAAAATATTTATTAACTCGCCAAGTGTAACTACAAATGACTTTATACTTGCCAACTCACTTGATAAAACAAATAAAAGACGAAATGGAAAATTGGTTGCTGTTCTCCTCATGAATCCTTTCGATGATTCCATTGCCGAGTGGCAGAGGCACTAGCAATATATGGTTAAAACAGATCCCAGTGAGCACCCCCAAAACATTATTGTCTAAGTTAACTTTTCATTTCAGTATTTCAATGTAGGAGAAAACAGCCCTAAATGCACCACTTCTGACTAGAAATTGTTAAAATTTTCTAGGGGGAGTATCCTTTTCCCCCACCCACCCGCCCACCCAAATTTGGTTGGGAGGCATGGGTGTGAACACTAACTGTATGGAACTTTATGTCATGAAAATAAACATCAATCTCATAAGCAAAAAATAAAGTAGTAATTATTACTGTAATGTTTTGTAATTAATTGAATAAAGATGTAAGAACATGTTTCTTGCAAGTTTTTGTGAACTTCTAATTGTTTTACTGAAGGTTTTTTGCTTGTCTAATTATCATTATTATTGTCAATGTCATCTACAGTGCAAAAGAAAATGTTTTAATCTTTCAATGTGACATTTTTTTTTCTTCAAAACATGGTCCATGTCAAAAATGTTTTGTTAAAGTAATGTGAATTTTTATAATGTAGATTTTGAAGCCTTTTCAGATTTATTGCCAAGCTGAAATTTTCTTGACAATTTCTTTCTGAAGTTTTATTGTAACAGAAAAATGTTGAGTCCAAATGGCCTTTTTTTATTTTTTAAATAATGTGATGCATTTCAGTAGAATAATCATTTGTGGCTTTTCGTTGTTGCTTTTGGAATTGAAAAAAATCAAGGAATTAGAATTGTTAAAGATTTGGTTTGTCATTGTCAATGATGGCAACAGTGCTGTCATTGTTATGAAAAAAATAAATGTTTAATGGGTTAAATATAAAAAAAACTGGTCTGCGTCTTCTACATTCTGGTTCTATATTTTAGGTCCAAAAGTATGACAGTAATGATTTCACTACATTTCAGGGAAGATCTAGAGCCAGTATTTTGTCACCATGACGGAGACCTGGCCACACAGGAGGTTAAAGACGGGAGGTTAAAGACGCAGCTGAACAAAAAGTTTACATCGAAGATGTTAGGAAATGCTTAGGTTGCATTGGACATGTGATATTAAGTATTTTATAAAGTGTGGCATATTTTTCTTTTTTGCGTCATAGCCTTGATGTTGTTATCAGTGGCAATGGTGGATATTTCATATAAAAATAAAATCTTTGTTGGCTATTGCACAAAATCATATCTCTGTTAAAGAAAGTAGCTTCAAATTTGGTACACATGCTTACAATCATATATATACCAAGTTCCATTCACTCTGGTTAAATTATGTCTTGTGTTATGCCCCCTTTACCAACCAAGAAAATCAGAAAAAACATTGGGTTCGGCTAGTGATGCTGGTAAATTGTAGAAGTTAAACAAACCTTTACATGTTTATAAGTAAAGATAGTATTTGCTAGTTTTAGCCTTACAAACAACTTGTGCTGAGCCCAGGAGCCATGACTATGACCAGTCTCAAGTCTGAGTCTAGTCTAAGACTCAGAAAAGCACATACATGTACATTACAAAGAATCATCTTAAATCCATCCATATTACAAAAATAGAATAAGTCTCAAAAAATAATGTAATTTATCAAATTCCATCATCAATACTGAAGTAGAACTAACTAACAATGGAATTAAGATATGCATTTTTACCTTTTGAATCTGAACTCAGACATGAGACTGTAATCATGGCCCAAGGGTCCATCATATTCACTTACCTATTGAGTCTGGGTTTGAAATTCAGAAATGCAAAATTTTATCATGCTTTTATTGGAGTCAAGATGGTACAAACTGCTGTATTTGTTAAATTAATCAGTCTTAAAATCAGGCACAATCTTTTTTCAAAACTAGTTATTTTTTTTAGTATTTTTAAGCATTTCAGAATTCATTTTTCAGAGCCTGAGTCTGAAACTCAGACTGAAGAAGTTATCGAATAAGACCCATAAGTAACTTTTTTTAGCAAACTGTCAATTAAAACGCTTAAATGTGATTCTTACTTTAGCTGACTTAAAAAAGTTGAATATTTGATATTTTTGAACGCAGGTGTGTCCATCCTCGGATTATATATTCATTATTCCTAGAAAGATGATTTGCATGATCATCATACTTACAAAACGTATATACATAAATATTGAATAATCAATCAGAATTTGTCAAGATGGAATTAAAAATTAATGAGAAATCAGAATTAATTATAGATGCTTGTCAATTTTATGAAGTTTAGTGTCAATCTTACAACTAAGCTGTCTCTACATGTAAATAATTTTAAAGGAAGTTTGCTGTTAAATATTTGATGATCAATTCGGTTTTTATGATTTCATGGTGAAAGTTTTAGTATGTGTAATGTAAATTTGTAATATATGTTTTGAAATATTTTTTTCAGAGGCCTCTGATGATGTTTAAAAGATGACAATTCGTACGTAGGTGGATTTAATGCAAGCATTGTTTTGGTAAGAAATTTTAAACATCGCAGGCCCCAATTTTTCGAAACTTCTTAAGCTGTTTCGCTAATTTCAATTAGCCTAAATACATACTGAAAATGGATTTGGATGAATGAAAGATGGATTATTATGATTTTCATAAAGATAATTCCTATCTTAAGTATAAAATCTCTTAAAGAAGTAAATATTACTCAAATTATTGAAAAACATAAATAGTGAGCTTAGCTTAATCCTGTTCTCCTTAAGAGAATTAAGAAGTTTCAAGAAATTGGGGCCAGGTCCAAATTTCTTGAAACATCTTAAATCCCTTTTTACAGAATTAAGCAGCTCACTATTTTTGTTTTGGTTTAGTTTATGTATTTAAATGTTTACATTTTAAAGACTTTTTGGGCTTTAAACAAAAAACATGTTTATCATAATCACAATAAATACATTTTTATTTAGTAAAATCAAGATTATGGAAGGAATTCAGTTTAAAGAAATAAGCTGAAAGAACACTGTTTGAACACAAGTGCCAATGGTGCTCAACTATGTCCGATACTGAATATTTGTAATTTTTGGAAGTATTCATTTTTAAATTCAATAAAAATGTCCATTTGCAATAAACATTTCAAGTTTAGCTTAAGTTCACACTTTGCCTTTGGACTTAGAGGTCAAATTTTAACAACTTCCGTTATTTACGCAAACTCATGTTTATCTTGAGCAAGTATGTACTAATTTCTTCCAACTTCACTATGACAAAAGCTGAAAGCATTTAGAGCATACTCAAGTTGTTAGTTTGGTAGAAACCATTTCTGATGTTCATTTTGAAAAACCAAGAAACCAAAACCTCTTGGTGGAGATCAAACCTTTGACCTTTAGGGCGAGAGGCGGGTGCCTCAGCCACTAGATCACCCTCATCAGAAAGTTCCTCTTGGTGGGGATCCAACCCTTAACCTTTAGGGCGAGAGCCGGGTGCCTCAACCACTAGATCACCCTCATCAGAAAGTTCCTCTTGGTGGGGATCCAACCCTTGACCTTTAGGGCGAGAGGTGGGTGCCTCAACCACTAGATCACCCTCATCAGAAAGTTCCTCTTGGTGGGGATCCAACCCTTGACCTTTAGGGCGAGAGGCGGGTGCCTCAACCACTAGATCACCCTCATCAGAAAGTTCCTCTTGGTGGGGATCCAACCCTTGACCTTTAGGGCGAGAGGCGGGTGCCTCAACCACTAGATCACCCTCATCAGAAAGTTCCTCTTGGTGGGGATCCAACCCTTGACCTTTAGGGTGATAGGTGGACACCTAAACCACTAATCCACCCTCCCCCTCATCTTAAGTTGATCGTGAGCTCTATGGAATAAAGGTTCCAAGTTTAATGCATAAGGTCCTAGGGTCATATCCTACCTTTTTAGCTATGTTTTTATCTACTAAGGTTAATATAAATAATTTTTACTGTTTACATTCCCAGAAATTGTCATGCATTTTCACCAATATTCCCAATTTTCTTGATCATTTTTAAGTCTCTTAATTATAACAGGATCAAGCTATTAAATCACTTTTTCTGTAGGTATAATTTATGCAAGATTAAAGAGACAATTAAAACCATTTTCATGATTATCATGGTGAGATGTTATTTATTTTTTAAAATAAAATCAACATAAGTCACTTTTCTAATTTAAATAAGATACATTTATAAGCTTGTTAAGCTTAAGATAAGAGTATTTTCATTAGGAAGTACTTTAGATATTCCACAATTTGTTGATAATTGGTATTTACGACAATCAGAAAGTAAAAAGATTCATACAAAAATATGGTAAACGTATGCATAAATTTCTCGCCCAATCATTTCCTATATTTCCAACAAGTTTGATGACTTATTATTTCAACAACATCTGTTTAAACAACGAGGAGCCTTATGTCGTTCAAGGACAATTATGATAAGAAAATAGAAATAGACTTTTCATAATGAAGCAGGATTTTTGTCAAAAACGAAAAAGCGACAAAAGTACAATTCACAGGCAATGGATCCGGTCTCTCATCGTTGAAAGTATTACTCATATGTTAAGCGCTGTGTTAATTTTCTGACATGAAGGTCTTGTGACGGTTTCTAAAGCGGGTGAGGAGAAAAATAACAGAGTATCAGTTTTTGAAATATATCTTTTTGACAAATTGACACATTGGTGTTATCAAAAATCTTTCGAGTTTAAAGCAATTTTTTACACAAATTAAGTTAGGTATTGTGTTACGCGAGAAAGAAATCACTATTTGATGTAAGAATAATCGCACAAGCCGTTAATTGTATCAAAGTTTGCCTCTCAGTTTATAGTCGGGGTCAGCTATCTTAAATTTCACACTCCCGATATTTTATGTTGTCATAAAACTATAATTTTTAACTCGCTTTTAGTGTTTTCTAAATCATTTTGTGGTATAAAAACCTATTTGCTATGCTCTTAACATTAAGATAAGAAATCATAAATTAATAAAACACACATACGAAGGTTTAAATTAATGATAAGCCGTGATACATCAGAGTTTATTTTGATATATACTGCTGACTTTTATACAAGCATAAATCTTATTGAGGTGCGATATTTTAAATTCAAACAATCGTCATGTGTTAATTTTATCAGTTCACTAT
Organism: Mya arenaria; assembly: GCF_026914265.1. NCBI lineage: Eukaryota > Metazoa > Mollusca > Bivalvia > Myida > Myidae > Mya > Mya arenaria. Next base: position 25,785,156 of record NC_069124.1, on the reverse strand, counting down.
AAGCAGTTATAACCATAATTAATTGATTGGTGTAAACATTGAATTTTAAACCTCAACTCTAATTTGATTGGTCAATACTCCAACAGGGCCGTACGCTGATGGTTTCAGCTGATTTTACCGATTCAATATCCTACCTGTTGATAGTAGAGTTATAGTAGGACTAATAGACGTAAGTGATTAGCTTTAACTCTATGGATCCTTAGTTGGCTTAATTTTGTACTGTAAGTACTTGTTATTAACATTTTTGGTGTTTTAAAGTAACAGAATGATTCTGTAAAGTATTATTAATTATATTAAGTATATGATTTTTGTCAAATCTATTGACATAATAGTGCACAAAATGCTGCTGTTTGCCTAATGCTTTGACAACAATAATGTTAATTTCTTTCATATATAATTAAATCTAAATAATTTAATCATTAGTATCTGTTTATATATAAGTGTATATATGTATATGTATGGTTAAAATTTAAAATTCTATATTTAAACTACATGCATCGTTACTCAAAAACAATATTGTGATAAAAAAATATAATTTAAATTTAAATTTAGAAATGATTTTCGAAATGTTACCGATTGTCACAGATCTAGATGTAAACATTTTCTTTAACAAAAACAACCATTAACCACTTACTAAAACCATTAGGACATTCAATTTGGACATTACCCAAAACCCCTAAAAATATTTATCGATACTTAATTGTCATGACTTTATTACCGTCATATACCTAAATGATTGTTTGAAAATAAATATGCAAGGATATTACATAATTTTCTATTGTTTATTTTTTTCCATATGCACTTTTATGAACACCTGTCTGTTTCGAGATTTTTATCATTTGTCTGTAATATTTCGCCGATGACATATTTAGTCTTGTCGACAGGGTCACTTGCATTAAGACAGGCCTGTAATTACTTTGTCTTGTCATAACTAATTGGTACTAATTGATTGTAAATTGTTTTACTTATTGTGTTAATGTACATACAAACAGATTTGGCCGAATGATATATTCAAAAAGTCAAGTATACATGCAAAAAAGTCAGAAAAATGTTGTTATTGTATATATATTATTTTTCTCCTGTTAAGTTCTGGTGTTATACATGTTTTTGCTGTACAGAATTAGTTCATTTTATGGAGTATGAGTTATGGTATTTTTTAATTTATATATGTAAGATTTTTTTTAATTTTTTTGCTGAGTTATGGTATTTTGCATTTTGCAATTTATATATATAAGATTTTTTTGAAAATTTTGCTAGCTTGGAATGTATGCCGAAAAAATAGCATGTTTCATCGTGAAAAAGCATTTTTGAAGCTTTAAGCGTCTTGCTGTTTTTCTAACGTAATTGATATAAAGATTTCTTAACACCTATATCACTGGCACTGCCAGGGTATCATTAACAAATCCTCTTACTTAAAGAAGCTTAAAGTTAGGTATCATAGATTGTGTATTAAAATTATCACAGATTTTCAAAATATTACTTTTACTTAAACAGATTAGTATTACAGAAAATTACAAAACGCGTTATCGAAAAATGCGTTATCATGAAATGGTTAAAACTTGTTGTATCACATTGTATGATAAAGGTAACTTATCTTGATCACTTTTATTTTCTTGTTGTAAGCTTGATAGCAGGTTGATAAAACAGGCCAGTGCTAATTTTGTAGACAGTAACTTTTACTGGTGATATAAAAGATTTTCTTCCTAGTTACGTTGCTTGGCAAATAGTGTAAAAGATAGTAGTTAATAATCTCACCTTACTTCATTCTGGACTCTACCAAGTCCTACAAGACTGCCATTTCATGTAAGACGGAGAGACTTTAACATTTCATTTGGATGTGTATTATTGAAAAAAATTGGAACAATGAATTTTATTTGAAATCAGGTAATATGCTTGTATCTTAAATGAATGGAACTTTTCTTTTTTATGTGATAATCATAGATTGGGTAGAATTTTTTTATAAATCATGTATGGGATATTTCTCTTTTTCTAGGATCATGAAATAATTCATGCATTATAATATGTATGAGCTCTAAAGAGCTTCATTGTGTTTAAGATATAAAGAGCTTCATTATGTAAGAGCTCTGAAGAGCTTTAATATAAGACTATCATTGATTTATTTTCCTGACTAAAAGTACATAATTATAAAATGCAGTTACGCAGTTTCGTTCAAATGAGGCTTTTATATTTAAATTTAATTCTGAACCAATCATTTTAAAGATGCAAAAATTCTTAGCAATTTGTAAGCTGTACTTAAATATGTATCAGATGACTTTCTGCATTGTTTTTGTACCTGTCAAATGTTTTAATGATGCCCAAAGGGGCAAACATTAAAACAAAACGACCGACTTCTTTGATGCTCTTCCGATTGGAGGTGAATTGTTTTGTCCAGGGGGCATAAATCATGTGTTCGATGAAAGTTTATCAGCTCGTTTATTTATACAGTGTTTGCTTCTCATTACAGGGTTTTTAGTTATCTACCGACGATGTTCAGAAGTTAAAAAGAGAGGAGAGTATCTGCAATTAAAAAGCTGAGGACATTTGACAATTATAAAGACGTACCAACACACAGTTGGTTAAAAATTGACCATCTTCAATCAAAACGCTGTTGATATTTGATGAAAAATAGTCTTCCATTTTGCTGATTACGGAGTTTTAAAAAGAATGGAGTGAATTTTTATTATTTTCGCCAAAAAATTGAAAAGATGGAATGAGTAATACTTTTGTTTACAAAGGAGTGAAATTAAAGGCTGGAAGTGGCAAGGAAGCAAAAAAATAGTGACGATTAAACTGAATTCTTTAGAAAACCCGAAATTAAAATGTGCAACTGAAGATAGTGGGACTCTTTGGAGGGGCTTTAATTTTAACAAGTGCGAAATAAATAAAATGACCTCAGTGGATGTTTGAATTGGTGATTGGGCCATTAAAAATTTGAATGCTACTTTGTCGAAGTTTAATTGAATTCTTGGGATTTCGTTTAATCGACTGGAGTGGATTTTAGAATTTCGAGGTTAAGTAATAAACAGACTGAAAAGGAAAACATTCACATGGAATTAGGATAATTTAGGCAAGTAGTAAAGAAAACTATTGCGCTTTTGAATCAACAGTTGGCACCTCTTTAACGAGTGGAAAACCAGCCCTTGTGATATCTTTGCAATAGAAGGAAAATATAATTAACAAATTTATGTAGGAACCTGCTTTGGAAGAAACGAAATAATGTCGCACACCTAACTTGTCTGCTGAACGTTTAAAACAGCATAATTATGGAGTCTGCAGAAAGTCTTTCTTGCTTTGTATGCGTTTTTGCATACTTGATTAACTACTCAGACAGCCTTTTATACTCCATCCCAGAGGCCCTTCCGCAAGACCACTTGATCGGAAACATCGCGAAGGACTATGATATAAGGTCAAAAGTCAGTGAGGAAAATTTTCGAAATTTGGAATATTTCTTTTTGGACTTGGAAGCTGAACATTTGAAATATTTCTCGATTGATTCCAAATCAAGTGACCTAAAAGTTAATGAACCAATGGATTATGAAACTGTTTGTCAATTTTCTTCGACACAGTCTTGCACGTTTATCTTAGAAGTGGCTTCTAGGAGTTCTTTGGACACATCATTTTTAAAAATCTCTGTGACTATTGAATTACTGGATATTAATGACAATCCTCCAAAATTTTCATCTACTTCAGTGACTTTACAATTTTCGGAATCTGACGTGGTTGGAACTAAATTACCATTAGATCGAGCGACAGATTCAGACAGTGCAAATTTTTCAGTTGGACATTACGAATTACAACCAATTGGCGTTCCTTTTCATATTGAAGAAATAGATGACGAACTGAACCTTGTCTTGGAATATGCTCTTGATAGAGAAACTGTCAGTGCCTATTTACTGGAATTGATTGCATTTGACAAAGGCGAACCTCCTTTGAATGGATCGATAGTTGTTAACGTTGACGTCTTGGATGCTAATGATAACAAGCCTAAGTTTAGTAAAGAAAAGTACACAGTGACTATTAATGAAAATGTTACAGTAAATGAAGTGATTTTGACAGTCAATGCCACAGATAAAGATTTGAATGAAAATGCTGAGATCTTTTACAGCATTAGCACAAACCAAGCGCAGAATGTTATGAACAAATTTGCTGTAAATGAAACCACCGGGGATGTGTATATTAAAAGTAAGATAGTATACACCTCTGATGAGCCAATCAAGGTCACAATTCTTGCCAAAGATGGTGGTGCCAGACCGCAAACTGCTTCAGTCATTGTGGAAGTCACTGTTGAAGACTCCGTTAATGTTCAACCAGAAATTTCTCTCAATCTGCTTTCCACGTCAGGATCAGCTGAAGCCTCCGAGTATGCAAGTATTGGTTCCGTTGTGGCCTACTTTAAAGTATTTGATCCAGATGGTGGACGAAATGGACTCATCGACTGTACTGTGGAAAGTGAGCAGTTCGAAAAACAGGGACTCGACTCTAAGGAGTATAAAGTCATAGTGATTAGTCCACTTGATAGAGAAGTTGCTGACAAACATAATGTATCCATAGTTTGTCATGATCTGGGGGTACCACAGTTGTCTGTTTCTGCGAATTTCACTGTTGATGTACTTGATGAGAATGATAATGCTCCAAAGTTTACACAGGAATCTTACGAGTCTTCAATTAAAGAAAATAACAATGAAGGGTATGCGATCGTGCAAGTACACGCTAAAGATGCTGATGAAGGTAAAAATGCAGATGTTGCTTATTACATTGATCCATCAAATAGAACAGACTTTGACATCAACGCTCTATCCGGGCTTATAACTGCAAGTAAAAGTTTTGACAGGGAAGAAAGATCTGAATACAAAATTCTTGTAACAGCAGTTGATTCTGGGAATCCTCAGATGTCTTCATCAATTATTGTGACTTTGACAATACAAGACGAAAATGACAATAGTCCTGTGTTTGAAAAGGAAATATTTGAATACTATATTCCAGAAAGTGATGGAAAAGTTAACACTGTTTTAGGAACTGTTCTTGGTAAGATTACTGCTACTGATTCGGATCTTGGTGGTAATGCTTACGTGATGTTCAGTATGGTTGGAAATTTAACTGAAATGCCTTTTGATGTTTTACCTGACGGAACAGTTAAAACTAAGAGCGAGTTGGATAGGGAACAGAATGAAAAGTACATTTTCCAAGTTATGGCTATTGACAATGGCCGTGAAGTGCGTAGAAGCAGTGTTGTAAATGTTACTGTGCATGTTACTGATATTAATGATAATTATCCTTTCATCGTTTATCCAAATGATGAAAGCTTCGTGAAACGCATAACATACCAAACTCCAGCTAAAACGCAGATTATGAAAATAGATGCAAAGGATAATGACTTTGACAAAAATGCTGCTCTCCTTTACAGAATAAACTCAAGGAATGATTCTAGCAAGTTTGAAATTGGTCGTCAAGGAGAAATATTGGTTGCTAGGAGATTGGAGGAAACTGACATTGATACGTATTTCTTGGACATATCTGTGTCTGACCAAGGTAATCCTCCGAAATCCACCTCGACGATCATCCGCATTGAAGTGTTGGCAAAGAACGTTACTGCAGTAGCAGCAATGGCAGATGGGAAAGAAAGCGGCAACATTGTAATTGCCGCAGTTGTTATATCAGTGACTGTCGTGTTTGCTATTGGAATAACAGTGATAATATTTCTAGTAAAAAGACGCGGTGATATTAAAAGAAAATTCTTTGAAAGGCCAACAACTGTTCAAAACAGTAGTCCAGATAGACTTGATAATTTTGCACCTACTGTATTAGCGAATGGGAATACCCAGAAAGTATTTCACAATGGGCACGTGCCAAGATTGCTTCCAACTGCGCCATCCCCAGATGTTACAGACTCAAAGCCGTACAAGGATGTAAAGTTTCAGGTAAATTTTTGTTCCTGTTCACTATTAAATTGTCATACGTTTTATTTTTATATTTTTGAGAGAATGGAGTGTAGGGGGAGGGGGGAGATTGTTTGGGGTTTATATTGACTGTCCAAATTTCATGTATGACTGTATTGATGGTGGTGATCACAAGAACTTAATACAGTTAAACATTGATTCAAAGAGCGGCAAAGTACAAAACTTCATATAGAAACCTTTTGAAAAAGGTGTTAGCATACTTCACTAAGTGTCAAAACCTTTTTCAAGACTTCATAACATTCATAGTTGAAAAGCTGTAATTGGTTGTCATTTATATATTAGAATGGAGATCTTGTGTTATTATAGCGTTTACTAAAAAGAGGGGCTAAAACATGAAAATTGTATATAAAAAAATTGTTCAAACTATTTGAAAGACATTGTGTGAGTTCGTATTTGTATAAATCAAGGTCAAGAAATGTTATCATCCCTTTCATCTGGCCTTTCTTCTACATTGATGAATTATTTCAATAAAAGTCTTCTTGTAACGGAAATATTGCCAGTATGCGACACTGTTGACATGGAGTATTTGACTAATTGTTCAGTTTTTGTATAGGGTTTTGATTTCGCAGCTCGTAATCTTATGAATTTAGGGTTGTTTTTCAAAGAAGATGTTCTATAATTAAAGAGGAAATGTGTGCCATTCTCTCGAGTGCCCGCGTTTAAATCCTACTCAGGGCGTCAAGATAAACATTCGCTTTCTCGTTTCTTTACACTCCATTTTATTTAAAGATATGAAGATCAAATTGAGGTGGAAAAACATTACATAAGATGGTTTAGTGTGTGTGGCCATTTCATTTTGAAGAGCGATTTTGTATTTAATTTCGGAAGCGTTGAAATATCATTCACTCTAAAAACATTTCGCTCGCAATGACGTGCCTTAAAATAACATTTATTTCAATACCCCAAATATTTTTGAAAAATTTCTTAAGTGTTTTGTTGGGGTAATTGTAGCTTTAAATGAAGAAGCGTGTCGTACAAGGGCATATATATTACGTTAAGTATTAAATTTGGTCTAAAACTCACCTAAATTATAATTTAATAGGCACTTCAAAAGTAAGGATTAAGATTAGGAAGAGCTCTTTCGAATAGTATGATAATTTCAAAGTTCTTATTTATAAATCCTCGAGTTCATTCCTAATAACAATTATACAAACAATCATAAAAGTTGATTGGACGAATCTCCTTCATAGAAGTATATGAAGATATAATTTTAATCTAAAATACTTGAACAACTGTTTGGAACAAAATTCTATGAGAATCATTTTATGATCATTTATGTTCGCTGCCTTGAAACTTTGTCGCCAGCTTACAGTTTAACTAAGCAAAGAATTGATAAAAACGGTTTGTAATAAAATAGATAGTCAAAGTCCAGGCGTTTTATATTAAAAATGGGGTTGTCACAGAGTTTGATATATTAGGTGTAAAATCTGTTTAAGATCGAGGAGGATGAAAGGAGCCTTTCGGGGATTGCAATGCAGGGCATATGTTGTTTAATGTATCGAAAGATTATTAATACCGCCTTTCCCTTTATTATGATCACGTCAGGTCAAGCGCGTTTAATGACCATCTTGAGCGGAAATGTTAGCTTTGTTTAATAATTTGGACTCAAGGTAATTCTTTTGAGAGCTTTTAAGATGGTAATTACATCGGGCAGTAAGATTGCAACCTTTCCTAATGCGGAAACATATGAGTGTCTTAGATCTCCTTCATTTACGAGAAATAATAAACACATTGTGAAAATTTATCAATCACTTTGTGGAAGTGTTAGGAGAAAACTTATGGTATACTGCTCTGAGGCTAAAATGACTGGGTCTGTCTCATTATTTATTTAAAGCTGCACTCTCACAGATATACCAGGGTTTTTTTACAACTTTTTTAATTTTGCTTTGGAGTGAGCAAATATTTGTCTAAATGCCTGCAAACCACTAAGACTGCTGGCAATAGATCAGATCACAGATTTTCATCTTTCTGTTTGAAAATTGATGTTCTATGGCCAAAAGCAATACTAATGGTTTAAGAAAAATGCATAAAACATCAATTTTTTAACTTAAATGTAAAAATCTGCGATCTAATTATTATGACAGCAGTCTTATATGACTGGTTTCCATGCATTTTGGCATAAATTGGCTGGTTCCAAGACAAAAAATTAAAAAGTTGTCAAAACCTTGAATCTATGAGAGTGCAGCTTTTAAAATGAAAAGAAAGTGTGTGTGGGGGGGGGGGGGGGGGTAAATTTTTGACCTGCAAAACTTCCCTTCAATCTTATGTCAAGTATTTAATTACTATTTTGAAATTAAAATGATTTGAATGATTCATCACATATTGACACATCTTAAAACAGTCAAGTTTTATACCAGCTAATATTTGACTAACTGTTTCCTCATAGTTTAATCATTCTCTCATGACAGGCTTATTTCGGCAGGACTTGAAACAATATTGTTGAAATATTTTGACTCCAGGCTATTTGCGTTAGTGTATTGAATAAATTTCGGGAAAAAAATATGACTTCATATTTTTTTTATTAATGACAAAGTACATATATATAAGGTATAATGTGAAATTTATATATAAAATTGAAAAAAAATAATATTTAATAAAATAATATCTTAAAGCAAGATAAAATAATCGGGAATATTTACTTTGAACCATAAATGACTTATTGAATAGAGTTATATAAATGCATATTGTAACATAAATGACTTATTGAATAGAGTTATATAAATGCATATTTATTTTCCATATTTTCTGGTATTAACAGACATGTTATAAAAAATTATGAATTTTATTAAAAAAAAAACACACACAGGAAGAAAACAAAGAAATATGATATTTCTTTATGTAAATTTGAATACATAATATACCTCTATTATATGACAAATCAGTAAGTCATCAGGCCCAGGGGACAACAGTTAGTTTTGCCGCACCAATCTTCAATGGTATATCTTTTTGCTTCATTTGCTGTTTGTCTGTTTCGATGTTCAGTTCTGCTGAAAACTCGGCCCTTGGGGTTGACAGTTTCTGTCATGCGTTTAAGTATAATGTTATACATAACATCTCTTGATTTTAAAGGCTGTTAGGAATATTGTTGCACTTAATGCCTTTGTTTCTGTTGACAAATTAAGCTTATTTTTAGTTTTGATAAAATCTTATTGACAAATGAGAATGATAATGTGCAAGGGCCATAACTCTGGTTTTAACAAGCTACCGAATGACCAAACAGGAAAAGTCGAAACAGACTGGCATTGCTATGGACCAATTGCGGAGTTCTCACTTTATGTATATTTTCATTTTGTGAAATTTTAATAGAAATATGTTTAATCTACTTTGTAAATCAATTTGTCTATTTGTTCAAAAACATTTATATATCATTATTATCATTATAATCTTATTATAAAATGATAAAAGAAAAAACTGCAATTAAATTCTTATTAAATTATTAATTTTTGTATATACATGTATTATTATACATCAGGCCATCCGTGATGATAAAATCAATTCAACAACAGTGATTATGCAAAATTGATTATTACATTAATTTCTTCTAAATAACAAGATATCATTTAATTACTTGTAAATGTTACAATCATATTAAGCTGATTTGTGGATTAATGTATATAAGAACGGCATTACAGAAATGACTTCAGCAACTAATCCAGGCCGCTCTGGGATTATGTGCACACTTCCATTCTGCTAATCTGATAATCCTCATTACTGCTAATCCAATAATCTCCCATGGCAAATGTAATGTGATCTAATATACAAATATGGTTGGGAGGATTAGTGCGTTTTTTGTCAACCGAAGTGGACCACAAAGTAACAAGTAGCTGTACCCCCACGTATTTGTTTTGCAATATTGGTTTTAATTTTATTTCCAGTCTACAGCTGTTGTCTGGTTTTGTAGACCACAAAAAAACATTTAATCAACAAAAACACCGCAAGAAAAGTTCTATGCACTTTTTCAATTGGTCAAGGGGCATAACTCAGGAAATGTTTAAAACAGAGTGATGGGACATGCAGCACAGGTTAATGTTGCAATGAGAATATCCATTAGAGTTTCTTACTTAAGACCACAGCAGGCAGCAATTATGTTGACAGCACCCACCCTATTTGCATCCCCCCCCCCAAAAAAATAAAAAAAAAATAAAAAAATAAAAAAAAATATTTTCAAGACCAATATGGTTAATCACAATAACATTAATAAAAAATTCAATGAAAAAAATCCCAATATATTCCATGATTATTAATGACTGCTGCCTGTGCTATTAGGACCAAGTTTAAATTTGTTTGCCAAACTATCACACCAGAGTCAGCTTATGATGACACCAAAAGTAAGCCACCATCTAATTTGTCAGAAAGCAGATAGCTTCCTCCATGAATCTTGATGGTATTATATAGGGAGTTGATACTTACAGCAGGTGTAGAACTTCTAAGGTTACAGTGACCACATCGTTTTATGCTAATGCGAAATGTATTAGCAAGTCACTGATTTAGAACCTCTTTTAAAAGTAAATTTGAAGTAAATATGACAAGTGAAAGTGAAGAAATTGAAAAGGAAAAAAATGTCAAAATTGTCAAATTTTCATGTTTGTCATTTACTACAAAAACCAATATTGACAATTAAGTAAAACTTTCCAAAAAAGGTGTTGACGTGGAAGTTAATGACTATGATGACAAGTGACGCAGGTGGTCATTTAGGCGGTCATCGTGTTAGACTCAGCTGGTCTCCAAGTTGAAAGGGTCAGTCTTGACCACTGCCAACAAGAAACGTCGAAACATGATTATTTCACATAGTGTCTTGATTTGATAATTGTTTGGTTACCAAATGGGCAATTCTGTTCGGCAGAGTTTGCCCGCTGGTGTGATCAAGATATTTTATTTCGCTGAATAGGAACGAATTACATTTAATTGATTCATAGTGATTTTTAAATGAGTTGACAATGGTCAAATTGGGAATCCCATTAGGCGAAACATGAAGACTGTCTAGTGCATTGAAGGGGAGAAAGCAAAATGTTCTATTTACATTCTTATTTGAGGTCACTTACAACTTATTAGCTCTTACCCCTCCATTTTGGACAACTGCAGTTGGAAATGGACAGATTTTGTCGGTTGTGTCATGTAGTGGCAGTGAACAGCTTCTGTCTCTTCCGAGTCAAGAGGATAAGGCATTGGACTTAAGCGTCTTGACCTCTGAAGTTAAGATGGCCAAATCCACGAAAGATGTTACTAGCAACATTTTGACATAGTGCTTGAAGTTGACCTACTGTAATAGAAGCTTTTGATTTGATGGTGTTCTTGATTTTTTTTACTATTCTTTGTATTACAAATTATGTTTCTTTTTTTTGTCAAATGGCCTATGATCTTGTGTATGGTTTTGGCACAACATACTTGAAAAAATTGGTTAAAAATTTATAAAACAGAATCAGTAACTAGCCGATAGATTATAAGCTAGATGCTTTGTTGGCCATTGTATGATTTCGGCCTCACACACTGATAAATTATGTTGACAAATTAATAAGTAATTGATAAAACTTGATGGATGATGTTTTCGGAACAAAGTTTATAAAGAACGAAAAGTGTCAAATTCTTTTTCAAAAGATTTCATGGTGAGTCAGTGATATAAATGTCATAAACTCGACTCAAGATGTTAAAATTTATAGGGTTTTGTTAACTGCGACACAGTAGGCTTCCATATTTATGCTCACATTAAATTTGCAAAAATGAATTTATGATTGGGCTTAGAGTGTAAAACTCATGATTTCAATAGACTGAAAGAATTTTAATGGTTTTAAAGAGAAATAAATCTATTCGGTGCTCGTCTGTTTTATTGAGTGACCAGCATGTTGGGTGACAAAAGTCGAGGGCAAGGTAACATTTCAAACGCGCCCGCTGCTGGGTTCTAGTGGTCAGGTGTTTTGTTCTCGTAATGCACGCACTATTGGCCATGAGGCTTCCTTATAGCACTATTGGCCATGAGGCTTCCTTATAGGCTATAGCTATTTCTCATCTGATATATTTTATTATTTCAATGCAGTACATATAACCAAGTCAGGTAGCATGTTTCATACCCACTGCTGGTCAGTGGTTTTGTACCCATAGTGCTCAATCGATCAACCTTTAATATGATTCTTTCTATTAGTGTTATATATTTTATGTTGATAAAGATCATATAACCAAGTGGTCATTGGTTTTGCTTTTACAATACCCAAACTATCGGCAATGAAGCTTCCTTTTAGCGATAACTTTTCCATAAGATTCCTGATTTTAACGTGGTTTTACTAGAACAAACATTGTTGTTTCCATAGTGCATCGTTTTACAGCTCGTCTTTATTTTAAAGAAAAAAGTCTTCTTCTATCTTTGGTATCTGCATCTTTGTAGACATTTTTAACCTTGGCCAAAATAGCTAAAAAATATTAAAGATATTTAAAAAAAACTTGGCACACATGTTGCCAGAGACAATATGTACATGTATAGCAATGCGCATAACCCTGACTTTAATAATAATTGAGTTACTTCCCTTGTTTAACTGGAAATTAAAAGAGAACAGACAAGTGTTGGTGTTTGCCTCTTGGTGCTCTGGTTGAAATATTCTTTTCCATTTAATTCTTCATTTTTCACTGTAAGGATATGGCAAGAATCCTGTCTCTAAATACCCACTTTGCCAAAACAGTGAAGACAAATATGACTTCCTAAACATTAAATAATGATCAGCAGTAAATAAATTAAAGCCCAAAATCTGAAAATAGAAATCTCAAATTAAAAGATTATAGAATGTTTTATGATCTCAGTGTTTATAGATATTTTTCAAAGATGTTTTTTTTTGTAATAATTATGCAAAATGTTAGCATAATTATAATCGTTTTAAGTTTTATACATTAGCATTTGTTGAAATTGAGATATTACAAGTAATAGCAGGTGTCTTTCCATTTTTCTAGATTTATAAAAATTGAAAAAAAACATAGAATGACTTTTAATGTAACACATGAAATAAGTATTAACATTTTGCTTGACGGTATGCATAAATTCTATCCCTTTGGGGTAATTGATACAACTTAATTTTCACATCACATGCACAGTTATTAAATTGATACACATAAAATGTGTCTATTTAACCAAAAAGGGAAATTTGTTATGTCATATGCATTGTTTAGTTTTTATGGCGATATTTAAATTTCATCATATGATACTTTAAAGATATTAGATTCACATGATGATGCGGCCATTTTGATTTTTCCTCAAAAATAGAAAAAATATGATACATGTCAGGTCATATGCAATATTTATATTTCATCATATGATACAGACTCATACAGTACTTCCCCTGCGAAAATGATGGCCAATAACCATGGACTACCATGGACTACCATGGTAGTTCATGGTCATATGACCATGGACTACCATGGACTACCATGTTACGTCAAATGGCCGCCCCACGGTATCACACCATGGTAGACCATGGTATTATACCATGGTAGACCATGGTCTACCATGGTTTGATACCATGGTAGACCATGGTAGCACACCATGGTAGACCATGGTAGCACACCATGGTAGACCATGGTCATAAACCGTGGGGCGGCCATTTGACGTTACATGGTATACCATGATATATCATGAACTACCATGGTATATGACCATGAACTACCATGGTATATGACCATGAACTACCATGGTAGACCATGAACTACCATGGTAGACCATGGTCACATACCATGGTAGACCATGGTCACATACCATGGGAGACCATGGTCACATAAATAGGATTGACAACAAACTTAACAAAGATCAAAATCAGTGAAATGGAATTGTATTGATTAAAATATGTTTATGGCGTCATCTAGTTTAGCATGCCGAGTACTGTATTCTGTTGATATCCCATTTACATGTATATGAGAAGGAAAAAAAAATGTCTTATTTCTCTGCAATAGCTAACAACTTGTGCCAAACTTTGACAAGAACAAAATTATAGTATATATATATATATATATATATATATATATATATATATATATATATATATATATATATATATATATATTTAGTATGATATAGGCCTCAAACTGTCCATTATGTAAAATATTGGAGCGTCTTCAATATAGTTCTTAAACTGAAACTGTTACATTTCAAGAACTTGAATTGTTCCTGCACACTTAAAGAGTAGTAAAAGTACAGTTCTTGAACAGTTCAAGAACAATTCATGCACATTTCTTAAATAGTAGTAAAAGTACAGTTCTTGAACAGTTCAAGAACAATTCATGCACATTTCTTAAAATGTTCTTATCATTTTTCTAGTGGTTCTTGTACACGTTAAGAATAGATCAAGTACGGATCTAGAAATGTTCTTGCATGGATTAAAATCTTGAAATCTACCCAGTACATTCCTGACTAGATGTGATAACAATTGTTAAACGATAACGTTTTAGGAACAAATCTTGAACAATTGTTACATTATAACTTTCTTGTTTAAAATGTCAACCACTATTATGAAAGAAATAGTCAACAAGAAAATTGAAAACACTTTCTTATAAGCTCCAGTTTTAGGTAACCAATTTCAATTCTTCATGAAAAGTAGATTACTTTTCTTAACTGCTTCTGTTTTACCACAATGAACATTTTTTTCATTTATGATTATGTATTAAAGTTACAAGTATTGCTCACATTTTACTGCGCTTATGCTGTATGAACGCAGTAGGGTAAGAAAGCAAATGACCCAAGATGCTCTAACATGCTTTATGAAATTTGCTCACATGCCCTACTGCGCTCTTACAGCATAGACGCAAGTAAAACTGTTATCTCTCCTTAATTATATCATTATATTTTTCAAACATGTACTTTTAACCAATGTGCATAAAAACATGGATAAAAAATTCAAACTAACACAGTTGATAAAGTTATTGTATTTAAGAAACAAAAAGTATGCACCTGTACATTAATGGTTCTTAAAGGTAATTCTGGAGTTTAAATGCATAGTTATTAATGACTTAATTTTTTGCATCAGCGCGCCAAACTCAGTTTTGTATTTACTGATAAAAGTTAGTCATACAGTTGTTATTTTGATTCTAGAACGACAGCGTATTAATTGATTCGCATTTATCATTTTCCATGTATCGAGCTTCTTTAGTCCAGCAAATTACGTCAGTGACGTCAAGCGTTTGATGAGAATAACATGAACTATTCATGAATGACAATTTTGACAAATCATGTTCATGAACTCCCACTAAGTTCATGAACTCCTGCTTAGTAAATGAACTTGACAGTTCATGAACATTATTTTTCCAAAATGTCATTCATGAACTAAATTCATGAATAGTTAATGTCATTCGACACAAGGTGATAATTTCATCATTACTACACATCCATTTATAACAGTTTTAATTTCTTATGACGCATATAAACACAATTAGTAAGAAACCATTGAATTGCTCATTTCAGTCCTTGACATTTACATCTAGTCTCTGTACCCAGGTCCCTTTTCCTTATACACTTGATGATGAAACGCATCTGCGAAAAGATTTTTTGCAGTCATTCTTTGCATGATTGTTTTTGTTGAAGTGGTCTTTTCTTAACTCTGGAAGCCTTTCGTTGTCTAAGACTTTGACATCCATCTTCCAACCTGAAAAATATTTCTTTTATTTATTTGTACTGCCAACATTTTCAAATAACTAACGGCCAGTTGGTTATCAAATCAGTGCGAATTAAGATTTCAATGTTGCAGGTATATAAATTAATGATAGCTTATTTAATTCTTTCGAACCAAAGAACTCAAATTTATTGAGTCTGATTTTTTTTAAAGATTCTCATTAGTGTTTGTCTGTTACATATAAAATCCACTCCACACATCCAACCATATTGTTTTCAAAACCAGAATGAAAATCTTACCATTTGCTTTAAAAAATAGTCTACTCACTGATGGATTTGACAATTTACGGCTTTGAATGTTTTTCTCCTTCACTGGTTGATTCGTTTGAGGACTGATGATTTATTTGTTAGCTCCTTTGGGTTGGCTAAAATAGACGAAACAACATTTCAGACACTTAACCATAATTTGCTTGCATAGTGGTTATTTAAAAGGTCAAGGGTTGGTAGCGATGCAAAAGTCCATTGAAGGACCAAAATTTAAAAATGTTAAAAAAATCAATTTCTTCTTAGTTTTGAGGTTCAATATTTAACAAGCATGATTCATACCCATTTATCCATTGCAACATGAGAAGCTGTAATTAGGATTTGAGCATATTTTATGATATAAGATTTTATCAGATTTCAAATCAAAAAGCTATATTGTCTTTAAACATAAAGAGTATATTTGTGACTGAGTCGAAGTTATTGAAACTGTCCAATCAACAATGTCTTTGTTTTGATTGCAGCTATATTTAAAAAGATATTAACATATTTGTAACCCGGAAATGATCTCTCATCCACTACTTTTCATTATTAACCTAAAGAACTTTTATTTTTTATTTGACAAGATATAATAACGAACTCACAACATTGTTAAATAGGTAGTCTGGAGCATTTTGACATGAAAACAAAGTGATAATGTCAACAGACTTTTTAGAGTAAATGTGAAAGTTTTTTTATAAAAAATATTAATATTCTATTGTAAAATTTGTTAACTCCCTACTAACATGTCGCCAAAAATATATGTTTCACTCCCCTAAAAGATCGTTCCTCAAAACAATAAAAACTTTTTTAACGGTTTTAGTTTTTGACCTTCCCCACCCACTTTTGCATCGCTGCCGGCCCATTACAATTGATCCTTTTTCTCGACAAAAATAGCTTACCAACGTTAAGAAACAAATTTAAAAGCTGCTTTAATATATATATAAATTAAGTATTAGCTGAACGCTAGCCAAAAACAAGCATTTAACTGTGTTTCTACACAAACGTATTTCGTATGTTTGTCGCGAAAATGTATTACAACAAAACATATTTGCTCATTACTTCAAAATGTTGCTATGTTATTTTAAACAATAATATTAGCGTAAAAGATCGTTATAAACGTTACTGAATTATACTCCTTACATCGCTTGAACTTACCTTAAATAAACGAAACAAGACATATCAGTTTATTTGGCGCATTATTTCGACAAAAATGGCGGGTGTACGAAACTATCTCCGCCAGTGAAGAGCGTTTCGTCTTAAATGCGTAACCGTTAGAATATAGTTATATAGCTACGTTAGAATATGGCTATAGTATTTTGTAAATATTATATTTAACCGGTTTAACAACTAATTAACCAGTGTTGACCACAGGTGCTCGTCACATTGCCTGGATACAGTAATTTTATATAAAATAAAAAAATAAAATTATTTTTTTTTTTTTTTTTTTTTTTTGACAAGATAGTGAATATATGTCATTTTAAAAAATATTCCACATTTTTCATGAAAAAAAGTTACTAATAACTTGACAAAATCTTGACAAAAAATAAATAAATAAATCTATTAAAAAAAAAATATATATAAAAAATATAAATTACTGTATCCAGGCAAGGTGACCAGCAATCCATGGCACCTTACATGATACATATGATATATGTGGTGCTTTAATTAAAATAAATTTAATTTTAATGTTCATGTAATTTTGATATGGAATTTTCTTTACGTTTGTTATTTTTTATTTATAATCTTTGGGTTATAACTGGGCCAAATGTGTTACACTAAATGCACCAGCCAGTTGTAACCACAGCTACCTCAACTTCCTGCCTGTTGCTGATGCAACTACTTGTTTTTGTACAAGTTTCCTTTCAAAGACATATGCAGAACATTTTAAGAACTTGCCATGTTCATAAGCTGTTCCTATGATGTGCCAAATTGTTTAAAAAGAACATTTCAAGAACATATTAAGAACATAAAAGTTCATAAACTATTCTTTAAATGTGCCAACTTGTCTTTATGAACAGTTCAAGAACATTTTAAGTGCAAACACTATTCATGAACTGTTCTTATATTGTACTTAAGACTTTAATATAGAACAGTATTAGAACAACAATAGTCTTTAAAAAATTCAAGAACTGTTCTTAAAAAGTATTCTTGAACTGTTCAAGTACAACTGTTCTTAAAAGTGATCAGTTACTGTTCTAGTACAGTTTTGCATAGTTCTTGAACAGTAATTAAACACAAGAACATCATTTCACAGAGGAATGGAGCATAGATGCTCATTAATGAGCAAATGCTCTATTTCCCACAAATTGTTTTCAAAGGTTTTCAAATTTGGCATTCTTCCTTTCCAATAGATATTCTTCCTTTCCATCAGATGCTTTCGTTGTGGATGAGTCTAAAATTAGCAGAACAGCTGGTAAAGGGTTAATACTGAAACACAACTTCTGTTGTTGACAAGTTGTGTGTTTACTAAATATCAGTAAAGAATAAGACCACATTTATTAAGTTGCTATTTCTGTTATTTACCAAAATCAACAAATCATTTTTAGACTTATCCAAAGTAAATAATCAGATAAAAAAGGATGATGGTAGACTATGGTAAACTGTCACAGTGGCTGACCATGGTCAACCTTGGTGTACCATGGTAGACCATGGTTGAAATGGTGACTCTCGGAGTAAAACTTTTGTACCATGGTCTACTGTGGGGTTTTTCACGGTACTTGATGGTTGACCTTCAAAAACCATGGTATACCATGGTGATCTTTTTTTGTACCATGGTAGACCATGGTCGACCATGGTCAAACCATGGTATACCATGGTGATATTTTTTTGTACCATGGTAGACCATGGTCGACCACGGTCGACCATGGTAGACCATGGTCGACCATGGTCGACCGTGGTCCAGGCAATGATTTTCCCACGGTACTTGATGGTTAACCATGATAAAACATGGTTGACCGTCAAAAACTGTCAAAAACCGTGGGGACCATGGTCGACCATGGTCATTATTTCGCCGGGGTTATAATATAATAGACTCCCATGACACGATTGTGGATGTTATGTTTTTTCTCAAAATACAAAAATATGATAAAAGTGGCAACAGATTGACAATACATTGTATCTGTTTAATGATAATGCATTTTGAAGCCTTATAAATTCAAATTAAAAGTCATTCAAAGTCAAGCATAATTTAGTAATAAAGCTTTTTAATAGCTAATAACTTCAAACAGGCCAATCACAGCCAATGATATTGTGCACTCTATTTCAGTTATTAGCTCACATGACTATGAGTCTATTAATTAATTCAGCGGTGATGTAACACTCAAAAATAATCTTACGGTACCTGAGTTTCAACAATAAAGTATTGCTGGTAATAGTTTACATCTGCCGCTTCCTTGGAATAAATTTGTTGAATTCGTAAAACACGAACTCTAAGCCATATTAAGAAATTTATGAAGATTGTTTGTACTAACAATAACAGTTGGTTTGATGCAACATAGTCTTATAACCACCTATTTTGTTAAAGTAAATACTTAAACAAAAGTTATTTTAGTTGTCTAAATTATGGTGTGTAAACTGCCCACTTATTGGGCCAGCCAATGTTTACATCTACTTCTTCACCTGATTAAAATCAATAATGGCTAACGGCTGATTTATTGAAGTTTATGTTTTGGAATACATGAGAAATATTGCCAGATTTGACAAAATATAATGTTGACCACTTCATTTCATTAAACGAAAAGGGGACAATAGTACAATGTATAATTATGTGGAACTGATGTCTTAATTTCCTTGTATAGATCTTAAACCTGTGGCCATGAATTTGATAGTTTTCCACGGTAAATGAATACCAGTAATGTTTGAACGGATATTTTTTAATCAAAGAATGATATCGAAGACACAATGCATTTGGGGATTGGTCTTATGCATTCATGATTTAATATTAAACTGATAAAAAAAATAACTGTATTTCATTAACCACATCTTAGATAATTAAAGCATCAGATTAATCGTTAAACTTAATCCTAATTAACAGTATAACACGTATTTGATTGAAACTATGATATATTAGAACTTTGCAGAGGTATGAAAATCTGATATCCAAAAGATCATTAAATGTTGGTATCAAAGATCTTATTCCTGGTGTGACTTGAAGATGTGAATAAAAATGCAGTCACATGAATGATCTTTGTGATTGACTTGTTTCATGAGAAAATATTATTATGACGGTGGTTTTATTTAATCTATTACGGGACGAAATTATCTCCTTATAATCTTTAATTCGGGCCAAAGGTTGATTTTGAAAAAGAATAAAAACATATAGAATTCGAGCCTGTGCATGCATTTCCTTGTATGAATATAAAAAAATAATATTTGCAGACAACGATGCAGAAGAAACTAAAATTAAGTAAAAAACGAACAATCTGTCAAATTAAAGAAAATTATTGGAAACAAGATGAAGCTTCATTGTAACTGAAATAAGTTCCATGTCTTCAAAATGTACCAATAGTAGATTACATTGTAGCCCATTTCTCTCTCTTTCAGGAGACGGTACATGTCCGGGAGAAAAGCTTCGACTCTACGATGGAATCGACCCATGAGCAGCAGACAGTTGAGAAACATAGACTGGCGTCCCTTCGACTACAGCAAGCGTTCATACAGAATTCTGGAAAACAGTGGACCAGTCAGTCCGAGGTTGGTTAAAGTGTTTAACGAAAATCTTGTCTTGGAGTTTTGTAAAAAAAATGGTAATTGTTCAATTAATGTTGAATGAAAAATTTAGACACAAAAACAAATTGCGTATGATTTCATAAAAGCAAGAAGTCTGTCATGCAGGTGCTTTAATATTTGCAAAAAATTGGCAAGACTTTTAAGTTCTAAAACTTTGGGCCTATATGTTTAAGAGTTTGTTATGAAAATTATTACTGGTATTTTATAAAAAAAAATATTATTAAATTCAATGTCCTTCACTTGTGTTTTAAAAAGTTCAAGGCGAAGTCACATTCAGGTAGCAAGCAAATCATAAAATACTGCCACGTGCCTTTTCTCACCATAATTTGGAATCTCAGATTTTTAAAATATTTTATAAAGAACATGTTCGGTTTTGTCATTATGACTAATGATAGTCCCGTTGTACAGATTATCACCAAATTTATCACTTACCACTTCTGAATCCCGTTACGATTTGCAATAGATTTTTGCCAAAATCTTATTATCCCATGACAATTGCGAACAAAATAAAATGTTATCATTTGGAAAAATCTTCCTCCAAAGTCAAAATATTGTGATGAGTTTAATTGATTTTTGACGACAATGCGGGGCTATTATTTGTGAAATAATTGTGGTTTATGATGTGTAAGAATCGGTTGATTGTTTTGGTTGATATCGGCATGATTTTAAATAGGAGTCTCTGTCCCATGGCTGCCAGCCATCTTACGATTCAACCTTGTTACATATCGAACAAAACGTGAAGTCATCGTTTCACCTTTGCGAAACATGATGTATCATAATTTAAAGTCATTCTTGTGTAGGAAGGTACTTAACGAAATAATGAAAAATCGTCAACAACTTTTGTGACATTGAAATTATTTTCGGCATTTCTGATTGAAATGAAAATAACAACAAGCTAATGTCATTGTTACATTGTGTTTGTCATCCTTAATGTTATTGGTTTGGTTGGTGGTCACCAAGTTCTCCAGTTCCCCCTACAACACAGACCAAACTCTCGGCAACATTGTGCCAACGAGAGTGACTTTTAGTCAATAGTGACTTAAAGACAATCTTTGTTAGAAAAATAAAGTTTAAACTTATGTTATTGGTGTTGCAAGTTGGCGATTTTATACATCCTGTTCAAATGTTGATGTTGGCTATTGAAGATATTGTAATGAAACTTTGGGCACATGTTTGCAATATCAGCATATATATATGAGTAGGAAGTTACATTTTTCTGGCTAACATATGACGGCGTTTTAATTTGTTATTTTCCCCCTCTCAGCAAAAAAATAAAATTATGGCAGCATTCGGCAACATTGGGTGAAGTGTTAGAATGAAAATTTAAGACGGTAAATCTACCAAGTCCTGCTCTGGCCATCTGGAGCAACAGCCTAATGGCTTGCAGTCTTTTGCAATGTCTTTGATATCTGACTTTACCAATATTTGCTCTTCCTTCCAGCTTCCGTGTGACATGGGAAAGGATGGAAAGCGACAGGAGGATCACCATAGCGATCTGTCTGCGGAGACGGCAACATATGACAGCGGCATGGGTGGCAGTGTTTCCGATACAGGTGAGATCAAACGTCATTAGACACAGCATACAGAAATACACATGTGTGTAACCAAGGCCATTGACTCTACTGGAGTATGATATTAAAAATGCTTAAGTCCTGATAAGATATATATCTTATGGAAATTATAAAATTTCAAGAATGGGAAACAGAGAGGTTTAACCAGCATTTTAGTTTATTGTCACTTAGAATGTTTTCACTTTCACTTCACACTATGATCTGACGTAAATTATAAATGACTTTGATCAAAATAACTCTGATCAAGCATTATATCATGCATATTGCATTCCCCATGCAAGTTGGTATTATTTTAGAAAATTTTACTGGCGACAATATCAAATATTTCAATAATTTACTTTGTTTAAAGTAACCAGCCTTCAATAAATCTAAAATAACCTCTAAAATATCGCAACGGAAATAACTGCAATATCATCAGCTATTTCATTCCGTCTGTATTGCGTTAAATGGTATGCGTTAACATACTTAAGTAATATAATCAAAGTATCAAAGTATCTTTATCATTATTTGCTGAAGTGAAAAATATAGTAGACATTTCTGGCTGCAAAATACTCTACATCTATTTACGATAATAATATGTTGCATGAAATCTACTCCATAATTTGACGTTTGTAAAAATGTTTAAATTTTCGTAATTACTACGTTGGAAAATACCATTGGCTAGACTGACAGATTTCCTTAAGCAAGAATATTTTTCAGATTTTATTGGGTTTTAATTTGCCTTTATACATGAAGAACATTCTATGATAAATGTTAGAAAAAAAAACTGTATATAGTTTATCACTAATGCTCATTCTGCAAGATTAAAATCAAATTATCTAGTCTGTTGTTTTGTTTGACGTTCCCACACAAATTTATTAGAGTCCCATATCTTTACTGTATAGATCATTTGTTGACTTAAAAACTTATAATCATTTCATTAACATAATGATAAACCAATTAGAAAATAAACCATAAAAATTGAAATAAAACTTGTCGGAATAGGTAATTAATACATAAAGATAATCGGTCTCTGTCGTGTAAGTCGTTTAAAGACGACTTGATGACAACATGATATTTTAAAAAAATTAAAGGGTTCCTTTAATGGCCATATTTGTGAAGTCGCTAATGAACAAGGCCAAGCAGTAATAGCACTAAATTACCGTGTATAGAAAATTACCGGAAAGATAAATGGAGTTAGGATAGATAGTAGATGAAATAAGCTTCGTTGTATAGGACTGAACAATTTGAATAGATTGACATCAGCCTAGGAACAAAGTGACCTTATTATTACTTAAAATTATTTGAAAAAGATTTTTATTGAGCTTTAATGGGTATTGGTGAATAGTGCTAATATAAAACTCAGAATAATGAGATCAGTAGACTCTATATCGATGTTTCTTTGATGTTATTACTTGTATATAAATAATTTAGCTTTGAAGGATAGCTATGTAGAAAGATATTACTATTCAAAATAATACAGCCTTTTAATATGAATTGTACCTATTCAGAGAGAAAGGTTGAAAAATGAACATAAAATTCAAATTCAAATGGTTTTAATAAGTATTTACAAGTATAAGTAATATGTGTAACTATAAGTGGTTTCGTAATTGCTTTAAGTATATAAATAAAACCATTTGATTGAACTTTAATATTTTTTATGTATCACTAACAGCAAATGTTTATTATTTCAGGAGATATCCGACTTAACCAGCTACAGCAGATTGTTCGTCAAAGTGGGCGACGAGGGAAACCGCCGCATAAATCGCATGGTGGCCATTTCTCGTCTCCAACCAATGCCCCAAAAATCATCGCTAGAGGACACTCAAACGGAACCAATATGGCGCCAGAGCGACCTCCACCATTGAAGAACAACCCATACAGAAATATGACATCACCGCATAAAATGCATTCAGCAACAACAAATATGCCGCACCTATCTCCGCCAATAAGCCCCGTACCTTTTATAACATCGAGTCCAACTCCGTGTAGCATGAATCAAAACAGTTTTATAACAGCGCCATCACCGACAAAATATATGACAGAAAAACTTAGTCCTACGAGACATTCGCCATCAAAAAATACAGTGCAGGACTTGTTAATGTACAAAAACTTTCAAAATGGCCTCCGACATACAAATCGTAGGCAAATTGTGGATGAGTCGGTGGATACGACGCAGTTTGACGATGATGACAGTACGACGTCAGGGAGTTATTACATTGATAATACAGTGGAGGACTGGAAACAGAGTCATCCTCCCATCAGCGATATCTACGTCTGATCCCACGCTGCTCAATTCTACACTGGTGCTGTTATATTGATGGTGTGTATACATATTATATATAAGTTTTCTTCATACGCTTGAACTGGAAAAACGTAAAAGATTTCTATTGATATTTAGAGATATGTAAAGCCTTTCAATAGGAAGATATAAAAGGGGTCCCTGAAAGTTGTTAAAGGGGTCCCTGTAGAAATCAAAACATAAAAAATAGAATTGTGAGGTTTTAAAATTACTTGTTTTCAAAATCAGAGTTTATTTTAGACTTTTTAAGGAAGGGTTGCAGGGCCCTTTGATAGGGGAAAAATAGCCTCGATTTGGCAAAAAGGGGAAATTCAGTAAAATGATTCATATAATGTTCAACTTGTTTTCAAACTTTGCTAATTATTAAGGAGTCAATGCTCCTCAAAAAAAAGGTTGAATAAACAGGTAGACAGAGGGAAGTCACAAAAGATTGATTCTGCTGTAATATCAGTGCAAGTGAAATGGTTGCACTGTTAGGAAGGATGCAGATTTGTAAATATTTGTCCCCTAGTTTTCCTCCATCCCGGGATACCTGGCTATGCTAATGACTTGAAGTGACTGTTATCAATTAACTTGTTGACGTAAATCGGGAATTAATAGCCCTCTTATATTGTTTCAGTCTGGTACAGAACTCAATATTATGTAATATAGATAGTTAAATTGTAAACAGTTTAGTATGACACAGAAGTTTATTGCTTCAGTGTTTGTTTAATAAGGACATGCTGAACTTTCATGTAAAATTTAATGTCTAAGGAATTGTAACATCAACAAACTGCTGATATTAATTCATTGACATACACATTATTACATCATTTTCATGTGTTACATTTTATATTGCTAAAAAAATATATTATTGTGTGTTCAGATGAAGGTTTTTACTTGTAAATCATGTGAATGCTTAATTATAAATCACCCTTTAATAAACAATGAATTTCAAGATGAACTACATCATGGGGACAATTGTTTCAAATTTTGAAAATAAATACCGGTGAACTCAGAATAAATTCAGCAACTCATTTTTTGATCAAAACCTAATTTTGGCCCAACAATCCATTGATGGCACTAATCCATTGATGGCACTCTTGTGCGTAGTTAAGAAATAAAAACATGAAATAAACAATTTTGTCTCCATTTATATTTCAGTGCTACACTAAAAGTTGATCTCCAAAATTGTCTTCCTGAGTCGCCTCCCTTGATGGGCCAATTATGAGTTACCCATCTGCTGACCCAGATGGAAAGGATTTGATTCCCTTTCTTATCAGGGAATATAGAAGAAAGGTGAAGATTAAGATTTTTTTTTCCGAGAAATGTATTAGGTAATTCTTAACTGAATTATGCGCCTAGGAACAAGTCTTCCAATCATTGTAGAAAAATAATATTTATTTTGAAAGAAATAGCTGGGAGTAGGATATTGTAACATTGCATTATATTCAAATTTTGTTTACATGTTAATTTCCTGGTTGAAAATACTTATTTGTTAAGTATGTGAGATCAATATTAAAACATTTTATTTCTAATTTATTAAATGATTCCACAAATTGTTCATTTTATTGTTACATTTTTTTGCAGGCTCAACACTTCAAGGGGAACAACTCAATTTCGAGTGAGGCATTCCAAGGGAGACAAATCCTGCTGTGATATGGGTGCAATTTCTGTGCAATACTCGTGTATTTGGACTAAATTGATGAACAAATCTGAACATTCATTTGTGTTTGATATTAATCTCATTATTTTGTGTTATTTTGTGATTTTGCAAAATACCATGGAAATATTATTAATATTTGTCCATGTTTTTCATTTTTAAGCTTCAGAAAATGTGCTATAAATCTGGAATTAAATTGTTAATTTACGTTCCAGTATAAATGACAGAAGCTGTTTAAGATATGATATGTTTGTTGCTTGCATATTTTTACTGCACATTTTGTTTGAAATAAATTGAAGAAAAGCAAAACTGACATTCTATTTTAATTTGTGTTTTATCATATTGAGTGATACTGATGCTTCAAATATCAGACAACACTGCCAAGTCTCTGTGCAAATTGACAGACTTGATTGTCCGGGTTAGGCCAAACCTTTGACAGATTCTGGCCCGAAAAATAATGGAGTACCCTAATGGGGATGACATATATACCTCATGGCGTCTTCCTGAAACCACCAGAAACATACAAAGCTTTTAAATCTGTCATTTATTTTAGTTAAATGTGGTCAAGAATTATATGATGTTTTTTTTGGTGATAAAATAGGAGCCACCGTTTTTAACGGTTCACAAAAATTTATATCACTATGGTGTGGCCTTGTATCATTATGTTTTGAATTTTAAAAAAGAAATTGGAACACACTTAACATGGCAAGCTTATTAATCCTTCACATTACAAAGAATTCAAAGCTAGAAGGTCAAGGTCATATTTTAGGTAAAAACTCATTCACTTTGATTTTCTATCTAGACTGTATCTTTTTGTTAAGGAGCTTTTTTAAATAAGTTACAAATGCCCTACATATCCCTCCAGTTCAAAGGATTTTGTTATTGCTCATATTCTCACATTCAGAAAGAGCTTACATAAACCATAAGCATATGCCACAACCCATGATGGTTGACCTCGAGTGTGGGGGAGTGATTAAGTAAGAAATAGGAAAATGGATCTTGCATCGGCATGTCTTCTATCTGTACCAAGCACATGTGACAAGTTACCTTAAAATCCCCTCATGCATGTGACAGTTACAGTCAGGGCACAAACATCTAAAACCTATCTATGTATGCAGCATTCCATAATGGTAAACCTGTAAATGTGACCTTGAACTTTGAAGTAGGGTTGTGGGTCTTTCATGCGACATGCCAACTTTATGTACTGTATACATGTGCCAAGTAATTATCCCTCAGTGCTGGTCAAAGTTACATCCTGGACACGACCACTGTTCTCTATCTATTTGCATTTCATAATGATTAAACACTTTGACTTAGAGGCAGGGTCATGGGGCTTGCAAACAACATGTTGCATTTATGTATTGAACAAGTGTGCCAAATTATATTAAAATAATTCCATTGATGAGACATAACAGACTAGGCATGACCAAATTGGCTCTATCTTTGTGCCTATACTGTATGCAGCTTTCCATAATGATACACCTCTAAGTGTGACCTTCACCTTTGCTGTTAGGACTTGGGTCTTTCATGCAATACATGGCCTTTATGTACCGAACACATGTAATAATATATTTGGAAATCTTTCTGTCCATGACAAAAGTTACGGCACGGACATGAAAAACAAGCTGGACGGACACACAGATGAATGGACATTGCAATTTCAATATGATTACAATTATAGAGGCACAAAAAAAAATATGGAGAATAGATGTGGCATTATAACTAAAGGTTTAGTTTGAAATAAAGGTCAAGGTCATGTTTAAGTTAAGAAAATGTTTCATTTTGTTTAACTATCTAGACTGTAACTTTTTGTCAATGGGCCCTCTTTAAATTAACATGGCACATTGGTTAAGCACATGGAATAATCTGTAGTGCCCAGTGTAAAGGTCAAGGTCATACATATGATAATATCCTATTTTCTAGGTTCACTGTGAATTGTTTATGTTTGTAAGAATTCGAAATGGCCTACATTTAGCAAGTGCAAGACACTTATTCTTAACTTAAAGGTCAAGGTCACCAAGAGAGCTCAAACTTTTAACCAGCATATATTCAATGTGTGAATTAACCTTTTGCTTAAAAGGGTTATGGAAATAGTTGCATAAAAATACAGCCACATTAACATGTGATAAGGTGCATGTATGGGTATACATGTATAAATTTCGAGGTGTGATATTTTTTTCCTTATGAATATTATGATTTTAAGGCTGGGAAGGGAGAGCATATAGTTACTGATGTCCACTGTAGGCGGCGGATGTGCGTTCATAATATAACATTCCGTTAAAGACGGAAGTACGTTCATACGTAGTATGTATCCTTACTTGGTTGGTAATATGCAAATAAGCAAAGCCCAGGCTCTGTGTGGATTGAAAATTTACTGCATATAAAGACCAGCGGACCCCTTTAGGGTCGAGCATGCTTTTCTCTGAAGGGATCTGTTGGCGTTTGTTTAACGTCGCACATTACACTGAGTTGTCTGTTCCTTTTATACCCTTGTCCGGAGAATATATACTACTATTGGGATTTCAATGAAACTTTATTTATACACAGAGGCCAATATGCACTAATTGTATTAATCATAAGTTTGTCTTGCAAAAGTTCTCTTTATGTTAGATAGAGGATTTTAGATATGTTTTTGTAAATTACATGTTGCAAATATCCCTTAGATTATTGTATTCAAAATTAATACAAGATGTCTAGATGTGTTTGGATAGCCTGCATTGCCAATTCTATTAATTTTTTTGCATTTTCTCAAAACCTACGGTAATACACCAAGAAATGACAGTCAATATATCACATGAAAACTAAATGAAATGGTGTACACTGGGCTAGGGTCTTCTTTAATTAATTACTGTTGATAAAGAAAATATCAAAAACTTCCCTTGGTACCACAAATGTGTATGACACAACATCGATACCGAGCAATTTATGTTGTAGTCTTAAATGATGGACGTTAAATAAAACTTGGGTTGGCATATAAAAAAAATGTAATAAAATCTGTTCGTGTACAATTATTTGAACTATATATGTAACTGACACAAGTTAGAGGTTAATGTAGATATTCATCTTATTTCTGCTAATAAACTTACTAATATATCTTAATTGTTTCTACAATTATTTATGAGATATTTACATAAAATGATAGACAAGGGGAAGCTACTTGAAAATTGGAATTGGAGCCTCAATCAAAATTATTTATATTTTTATCAGCAGCAAATTATACATAGTAAAAGAGTTATTTACTTATACAAGGTAATGGAGGTTAATGTTAACTGCCAGTTATTTTACAAAACGACACAATGCATGTTATGTCACGTGATTTGTTGCTGAAACAGGTTACGAAAGGGGGATAACAGCTACCGCAATGCCAACACAAATGATTGTGTGCTACTAAACGCGATTTACATAACTTAAAATTATTCATAATTTGACAGATGGCGCGAAAGGTTTGTGTTTGTATCAGATGTGATTTTTATAGTTTATGGTTGTTACTAAATTATTTTCGATGGTCAATTATATCATAATTGTTTTCTTTAAAGTTTTTTGTATGAACTTTTATGGAAATTTAATTCACAACATTCAAGGTATTTGTTGCGCTGCTGATCCTTAGTGAAAAGTAGCAGTCAACAATTTCTGGATCTGGATAAATACAATGCAGGGCCTTTAGGTAGGGCATTAGCCATGTTTTGAAAAGGACAGGGTGCTGTAAAAAAGGACAGGGTGCTAAGAAAGAAAATGGCACATTGGGTCTGACAGAGAAGCATTTGAACTTATTGAATTTCACTAAAATGTAGGAATTGTGTTTAAATGAAATTATGATAGGTTTCAACTGCCAAATTATGTTTAGTTGAAATGAATATATAATAATGTTTGAAATTTTAATCAAACAATTTTTATTATCATCTTAAGCATTAAATTGAAAGGTAAAATTCGTCCATATGCTGGAGAGCTTTTACTCTCACTGTTTACACTGTATCTCTATACAAATAATTCCAATCAAATATTGTTTTGGGGGAAAAGGAGGTTTTGTATTGATCAGTTTTACATTTGTACTTTGCTTGAAGCAGTTATGATGGTTAGAACCTTGCCTTTCTATAATATTTTCACAAACACAGTTGTTAATTGTTTTTTTGGTCTAATAAGCTGCTTACCACACAAGGAGGTCATATAAAAATTGTATTGCTGAGTAAGCACCAGACTCTCGGCCACCTTGTACAGGATGAAAAGTCTGGCAATCTATTTTCTTTTTGTAGAGGAGACAGGTCGAGGTCCTCAAGCATTCTAGTGATGCATCCTTGGTCACCCCAAGGATAATCTTCAGTTGTGAAGCACCTTGCTCGGTGTTGAGCTCTTTCCAGCACGTTGATTACTTTTTGGAGAATGGGATTCCATAGGACGGAGGTATATTCTAAGGTTGATCTAACCAATGAGAGATATCATAAGCGTTTTATCAACATGGTGTTAGGTTAAGCTACAAAAATCCTAGTGTAGTGTTGGCCTTGTTTGTAGTTTTGGTAATGTGTTTCCCAAATTTCAGATTTTCTGCATAAGAAACTCCTACATGTAGGTAGCAATTTTTATCTACTTGTTTGAGCAGGACAAATTCAAATCAGACAAACAACTTATAATATATTATCAATAAATATACACATCAAATTTGGGCAACTATTAAGTTATAAAAAGTAATGTTATAGACATTATTTAAATGATCTTTAATGAACATAACCTATGGGTGTAAATATTACACATGTCATTTTTTTTTTTAAGCTCTGCTATTTAAATCCAAAATTTGATCAAAAGGCTTTTCAACAATAACAGTGCTTCGTCTGATTAAGACAAAGTCTAACGGCTACAGCCATGTTCCTCTAAAGTATAGTGACTGAGTGAAGTCTCTGTCAGATATTTGTGTGAATTGAATTTAAGCCATTGAACATGAAAAAGATGTTGTCATCAATTTAAGATCGTTGAAGTTATGAATAAAATCTTATATTAAAATTGTGCCAAGGTTGTTAAAAATTAGTTCTGACAACTTCATCCACATGTCACATTTTCTTGCCTGTTCCGAACCTCTCTAGCTTAAGCATATTTTTATCCAATGTCTTGACCAAACTTGGTTACAATTTTTATGAGCATATGATTTAAGCTGAGTCCAATAACACAATTGAAATCATTCTGGAGTTACAGCCCTTGAATGTTCAAAATGTGACCACTTGTTAAAGTGACACTCTTATTCAAAATCAATTCATACACATGTATTACAAGCATAAATTTTGAGTGATAAACCTTTTACTACTGACTAAATAATGCATTTACGGTATGGAAAATATTAATTACTGATAACAAGATTGTAATTGTGTATTTAATAGCTGAAAAAGCAAAAAAAAAAAAAATGATTGGTGAGTGATAAAATATTTACTGTGATCTACTATTGTCTCATAAGCTAGAATTACAGTGTTTTCTGCACCTTTCTTTCAAATTAATCTCAGTATCCTACATAAGAACCATTGTTTTTGACATTTATTAATCCTTTTTAGTATATTAAAACAATTGTTTTAATTGTGGTAAATCTTATTTGGGAGTAAGAGTGCATCTTTAAAGTTTCTTTGGTAACACTTATTGGCATTATCTCTATGATATTCAATAGCCAACCATATTGCACTAGGAACTCACTCTAGGCTTTGGCAAATGAATGTTTTATATTTGACATAAAAGTTATTATTAAATTTGACATAAAAGTAATATATTTTTGAATTTATAGCATTCTGGTAGAATTGTGTTTTATCATATCATTAAGTTGATTTTTTTTTTAAATTCCAACATTTGTTCAAAGATTTTCACAAAGGGCTGTGAAACCTGCACTTGAGTTAAGAATAAGGGCCCTGTGTGGTATCACCATTGTCAGGTGTACCTGCCTTCCCCACCCCACTTCCCCCTTCCTCTCTTCCCCTTTTAGAACTGAATGCTACTTAATGTTCTGTTGCAGCAAATTCTGTCATTTTTTGTTTCTGTGAATCACACACATACTTTTTGTATCCTACATTCTCCTTTATAAGGCTTCTTTGCTGCAAAGAAAGGGTTCAGCCAGTTATATAGAACAATAAGTTGTAAGGGAAATAACTCTGTGCTACATTTTTTGTTTTTCATGTAACAGTTTCTCCCCCTTAGTAAAGTTTCCCCCCCCCCCCATTATGTAATATTAGGTAATAGCATTTATGGAAAAAGAGTTTAAATTTGTATCCCAATGATTTAAAAAAGAAAAGAAAAATTTCATTGCATAATATTTAGTACTATGCACTAGTTTCATAAAGGAACTTAAACTTCCATGTATTCACATGGCCGTTTCTATCATGATACGCATTTATATAATTAAATGAACAATTTTCCATTTTAACACTAGGTAATAACAGGGAACCAGTGAAGTATATACTAAATATTGATAGGAAAAACATCATTAAAGGTGACAATTTGTAATGAATTTCTTCAAACACAAACGCAATAAAAATGTTTTATATCCCTTAATTACTGTATAGCGGACAAAGATACTCTTTACCATGAAATTTTCTTCAAAACCCCTTGTCATTTTAATTTGATAATTTGAATATATCGAAGCCTCTTTATGTCAAATGGTGATCTTTCTGACATGTTTTTAGCATTTCTTAGTTGTAAATCATTCATGGTGATTTTATCAGATTTGACTGATGGCCCTTTATTTCGAATTAATTGGATTAATTGGCTGTATAACACTTCATGAAAGTTATGTTCAAAAGATATTTTTATTGGCGAAAATGCAATTACGATATAAGTTTATTACCGTCATTTAATAATCTAGGCTTTAGTAGGAGCAAAATGGGGAAAAAAATGAACCAGGCTCAGATTTTATTTCCTGAATAATACTTTAGTGTTTTGTTTTTTCACTTTTAAGGAAATAATGGCGGGGCCCTTTGATAGGGGACAAATAGCATATTTTTGGCAAAAGGGGAATAATCCTAACATGATTCATATAATGTTCAACTTGTTTTCAAACCTTGTATTCAACAAACCTATGGTAATAATGGATGGCACTGTATTGCTAAATATTATGAGGTTAATGCTTCTAAAAAAAGGGGGATTTTTTCCAGTGCAGGGGGAAATATATACTTTCCTTTTCCAGGAGGGGAATGGGGCAGAATGTCAGCCCCCTAAAAACACTGTACTGTACTATAAACTGTCAACATTAGCCTGTCTGTTTCGTCCAGATATTGTCAAAGCCCTGGGCCCTATCTCAATAAAGATTTTAATTTTCTAGACATAACTCTTATTTTTGGAGTTAGAATATATGCCTGTAACTTTACGGTTGAACCCGAGTACCCGTAGCAATGTAAGATTTATGCCTGAGACATCTAATTATCAATACTTATAAGTATTTGTTTTGGCAAAATTTTGCCCCAAATTGGTAAGGAAAAAAACAAGGATCAGTTGTGACCAACAACAATATTGATCATCACTAATTTGTATTTATATTCCAGGAAAGGGCAACATTTCAATAATTGATCTGTAAGCCAGAAGACGTCCCGCCCTGCCCACTTGAAGCAGACGACAAATCCGGTTCAGTCTGATGGATGACGCCCTACATCAGACTGTGAGTGACATGGTCGGCAATCAAGGTCACATGGTATTATGGTATTCAATAGTTCTGGAAATAGTTTTGTAGCATGGAAATTATTATATTTTAAAAATGTTGACTTTAGTCACTTGTATTTATATTCAAGGACTTTGGAACGTTCTTTATAATTGACCTGTAAGTCAGAAGATGCTGGCCTCCCTGCCCACTTCAAGTTGACAAAGGTCCCTTTTTTAGCATCAGGCTTATTCTAATGAAAGACACTCTTCACCAGACATGCTCCATACTGATGATCATCTCCGGTGTTTTGGCCTTCAAGAATTCTTCAGTATGAATTTTGTTGATTGAACACCGGGGTATTTCCATATTGCTGTTAAAAAAATAAATCCATTTACTATTCTGTTGTTTTTTGATTGTTGACTCTTTGCTAGAGTATCCAATGGTTTGAAATATTGAGATACAGCATCTCAGATATTTGTTTAAGGGACTTAACAACAGATGGTCCCAAAATCAGCAAATACAGTATTTCCTCAAAGCACTGAAGACAAGAATTTTTAATAGGAGCTAGTAGGAGGCCGAAAATACAATCGGGTTATTAGTACTGCGTTTTGATCCGGATGGTTGTATTCGACTCAAGTGTATTTTTGCAGATTTCAGATTTCACGTGGTGCAAGCCGAGTGGAATCAAAATCTGCAAATATCCACGGGAGTCGAATACAACCACCGGGATCAAAACGCAGTACTAATAACCCTTTTATTATATACATTACCAGCTTGATCACTTGTTTTCATAATAAATATCGTTTTAACAACGCACTATTTTGTTATATGACGTCATTTTAACATCATGCAGCGATACTTGTTACGACGTGACGTCACAAGAGTGGAATACAGCCGTAATGCAATGGAGTGAAGTAGAATACGGACTACCGTATTTTGCGATATGTATTGCGTGTGGATTTATGATGGTTATATCATCTGGTGTCTAGTCCCTTTAAGTAAAGAAATTTGTCTAAATAATATTTGGCTTCATATTGCAAGTAAAATTTTGGAAAAATCATGCTGTATGTTATATCATATATAATATGATGAAAACTGATCGAGGTCAAACTTTTCCATTTTTGTTCCTAGTCTAAAGAAATTGTAAAATGTCAAGAAAAGTTATGATTAATCACTTTGTTATCTGATCAGTTGGTCTTTTTCTCACTTTTTCAATTTATATTTCAGCAATGGACAACAAAGGTCATAAAATTGCCATGAAGGACATCACATACTGAAAAAATGGAAGGTCTGTTAATTTCGGCATTGTCAAAACTGAAAGATAAAATCAGTATTGATTTCAATTTTTTAGATTTATTAATGAAAGAATGGAAAGAAAAATATGAATAATGATGATTAAAGATTTGACATTTGTTTTTAGCTGAAAGATTGATTATATAGTCAAAGGCTTGTTGCTGAGGCACTTGATCAGTTTGGAAATTTGTTAATTTTACTAAAAACGGTTTATTTAGTTATATGTTATATTCTGTTTAACATTCTGAGAGCAGTCTAGGGTTGGCAGTCTAGTGCTTGGTATAAGTGTCAGTGCTTGGTATAAGTGTCAGTGCTTGGTATAAGTGTCAGTGCTTGGTATAAGTGTCAGTGCTTGGTATAAGTGTCTGCCTCTTACCCAACAGGCTGTGGGTTTGTTCCCCTCCAGGTGTATTTTTTCTTACGGCCTCTCCAAATGGACACCAGTACTGGTTTCTACCCAGGAAATGGACTCGAGAGTGATTCTATAAGCTATCAACTTTCGTCACAATTTAGGTAAAAGAAATTAATATACACTTAACATTCTTTCATACAAATTGCTAAAATGTTCTTGCCTAGTAACTTATTCAACAAATCTTAACTGTACAGCTGCAGCCAATTTGATAAAACTTGGATAAGTTGGCCACATGTTATCGTAAAGGCTAGTCTGCTCGTTCTTAAATGATTTGATTGGTTGAAAGTATTTACTGGACATTAGCCAATCATGAATTTTTTTTGGCTAACTTTGTCCTAACCAGATAATAAATGCAGCTGGCGTATATCTCTCTTTAATAGCAGTAGCTAGTAGTGGTTTACGAAATCAGATGAACTGTACAAAAAAGCATTCATATTTCAATTCCATGTCAAAATGACCATCTTATTACAAGAATTGAGGCATGCAGAATGGAGTTTTAATGACTGAAAGACGAGACTGATATGTTGTTTGACATTTTGACAAAATACTAAAAAAATGATAAAACTGTCGTATATATTCAGGTTACTGTTTACACAAGATGAGAAGCTGCGATAGACAGTACATGGCATAGAATAGCCGCACCATCCGAAACTCTCTTCAATTCTTGTGCTGACAATTGAGAATGGGCGTCCCATCCGAAGGTGTCATCATTACTTCTGCTGACAATTGCGGACACTTTCAATCTGCAGGTATTGAAAATCACACGATGCCTCCATTATATAGCAATCAAACATTTTTCATTGCGACTGTTGATTTTCATTAAGATTTCGTATTGAAATTCAACACAGGTACTCAGCGTAATTTTTTTCTGAAAAAGAGAGGGATCATGGGTATTTAAGATACTCGAGCGTATTTACATAGGAGACACACAGATGACATCAGTCATTAAACGGGGATCTATCATGCTAAAACCTAGCTGGGATTGTTGTTTGATTGGCAGAGGTCTGACAAGAAAATTGCCTTAAATCTGTGTAGAATCAGGCTTCGCTTCACGTTCCCATGTTTGGTCGGAGATTTTCGTTCATACATTCCTTTCTAAACTCCGTTAAATTGGCATCATTTTTTTACTGAGGCTTATTGATATCCTTTGAAAATTAAGCCTCTAGATTTTCTTTTGCAAATCTTAATCAAGAGATTTTAAGGTTCATTGGAATTTTTCTCTCTAAATTTAAGTGCTTTTATAGGATGATCAGTTTTGTACAAATTTCTAGCTTAAAAAGTGTCCAAATCCCTTTTTGCAAAAAAGGAAACAATTGCAACGTGAGTTTGCTGTAAATAAGAAGGGTTAATCATAATAAAGCAGCTGAAAAAGAAAAGGTCATTTTATGGGCAAGTAAGATTTTTAGCTTGTCTTCTTTGGATACAAACAACCAGTTCAGTGGTATTCTCACAGCCTTAGGGTGTCGTTGTCGGCATTGTAGTTGTGCAATGTTTTTAACCTTGGCCATAACTCAAAGACCAGTCAAGATATTCAAAAGAAACTTGGTAAACAACAGTCAAATCCCGGTTCGAACTCATTTGGTTCGAATTCCTTGTTGGCTTGAACTGGATATAACGGACTGATTTTCTTGGAAGGTTAGCACTCCTGCTTGGCTCAATTTTCCGAGGGTGGAGGTATTTTCGCCGGTCCTTGGGAGTTCGAGCCAGCTGGGTTGCCTGAGACAAAGTGTACATGTATACCAAGGCCAATAACTCTGACTGTCATCATTGTTGACTTATTTCCCTTTTTGGATTTAAGAAACAACAACTTATTGGCTTTGGCATTTGCTTCACAGCGCTCTTATCAGACCTCAATTACAAAACCCATCTTTATTGTAATCAAAGAGAATTATAAGTGACTGGGTTTGTATTGAATAACAGATCACTTTTGAAATTAATCATCCTTAGTATGGATGACAGCTATGTCCTATTATGATATAAGGACAGAAATGCAGCCAATATCACTGTTATTTAATTCCGTTGTTTGATGTAACATTTGTAATTATGAGATCTAAAATCATAAAGTCAGAGACAAGATCTAAATGCCTTTGTTAAACACCTACTAACTTCTTTTTTGAAGTATGCCTTTAACAATTAAAATGACAATCATTTCTTTTTACAAGCTGTTTAATTCATTCTTTCAGTGTCTCCCATTACAGAAATGACGCCAGCTATAACAAATTATTATTACATGGTTTTTAGATTTAGAATAACAATATTCATCTATGTCTCCGGTGTAAAAAACACTTTTAAGGTCACTTGCGAGGAATAATTGAATCCTATCGGCAGATATCAAAGCGCTCCAGTATCATATTATATTATTACTGACATATTGTTAAAGCGTCTAATGTTATTTTTGTAACTACTTAAGATTCAAACGATTTGCGGTATTTTCGTACTTCAGATGATTAAATCCGTAAGTGAACTTACTATTTACCTTAACATCCCGGCTTGACAGTAAATTTTGATTTCAATCAAAATTTATTTTCTTTTTGTCTAGGGAGAAATTTAACACATGGAAAATGATCATTGAGTTATATTTTCATTTGTCAATACAGTCGAAAAATATTTTTTAATCTTATATCGGTTTATTTTTAGTTAATTGAGGTTGGCGGGGGGAAAGTATTGTCATAGTCGTGTAGTTGGCATCATTGTACTAGATATTTAACATCCTAGGAGAACAGTAACTATTCAATATATTCGCATGAATTTATTCAAATGTTACCTTAAGTGTCAAAATGCAAGGCCCATAACTGAGACTTTAATACTTGTGGAATTACAGCTCTTGGCTGACTGAGAGTATAAAAAACATGTGGAATTTTATCCCTTTAACCGACTCAGAAAAACAGACTGTGTTGTCGTCTGCTTGCCCTGTCCTTGTTATTTTTAAGGTCAATCATCCATCATTAGGATTGAAATATGTCTAATAGTACATTTAAGATATTAACATGGAGATTATTCTGAAAAAAAATCATTACTAACTATAAAAAAATTGTGCATTACATTTTTGAATAACACCATAATGACACTACTAGTATGATGCCATATATTCAAGGGAAGTAATACAACAAAATTTGACAAAGATTGTATAGCAATTTTAGTGATTGGTTTCTTAATAACATAATGTCTCTATAAAATAGCTCTCAGTGAAAACTTATATTAATATTCAAACCTTACATTTTGCAACTTTAAAATGATGTAGTGTTTTTTTGTGTTTTATTTACAACTGTACAGTACATTGATATACTGTACTCTATGTGAAAATTAATGAGAAAAAAAACAAAACTTTAAAATGAAATTTTACCAGTTGCATAACTTTTTGTATTAAAGATAGATTGATTATCTTAAAGCCTTTATATTGAAATCCTGGGTTCAGAGCTAGACAGCCCGCAAATTAACCCTTAGCCCCGAAATGCATTATATAATCAGTCATTGAAATAAGACTTTTGGATAAACAAGCCCAAGTTCTTTTAGTATTGCTTGGCATTAAATTTTTGTACAAGCCCTGCTATTTTATTTATAAAATTTAGAATTTGAGCAAGCCCGGAAGACATTTAACCCGTGCCGGGCTCGCAGGCTTGTGTTAATTTCGACTACTGTATAATTAATATCATCATTTGTTTACGTAATTCTGTATTTAAAGGTACCAATTAAATTTTGTCACTAACTGTAAACAGAATGAAGCTTTAAATGTTGTCTGCAGGTGTCTCTTTATTAAACAGTCCTAAATGTTTTCTTTCCAATTTATAAAAGGAACTGCCAAGTTTTGAATAACCATACATGTGATAATTTCTTGGGTCGATTCCGGGACACCCATCGTAATGTCAACGCACACTAGGGGGGTCCGGGGGCATGCCCCCCCCCGGAAATTTTTTTAAATGGGGAACGTCTGTGGTGCATTCTATAGCATATCTGGGGCTATTTTAGTCGTTTTTAACGTCGGGAAAATGTACCTATTTTGACTGCCAAGACGTATTTTTTACTTGACATGGTTGTTTTTTTTCTGCATTTTCTTGAAAAAATAAAATCACCAGATATTTTCCCAGGCTTTAAATGAAGTGCTAACCAGGAGGATATGCAGTCTACTTTCGGTTTCATCAAAACAGGAAATAAACAACTATACGGGCACCTGTTTTCCCGCGCTTTTGAGAACATGCGTTATAAAATATTTATTTTTTCATCACATTTAAAACGTTTGCAATTTATGACACACAATATTTTTCAGACGATAAAGAAGATTTTCCAGTTGATGAGCTTTTTTCCGTTTGGAGATGCATATAATTTTGATAGAGACGTGTCAACAATCGGCTGTATAAAGCGATCACGTGACTTACCATGGTCACGTGATTAAAGCACTCTATATAACCACCTGTAAACCCCATATCGTCAGTTTTATTTCGGCGTAAAAATACACACGATAGTTCGGAAAAAAGGTCAAAACACTAAAATTCCTTATGGACGCATAAGTTGTTAAAAGTATAACGACGTATCGACTTTGAAATTTGAAAGGAATATGGGATGTTTTCCGTGTTTTAATTTTGTTTTTTTTTACTCATTTTGTCACTTTCTTTGAACTTACCTTCATGCTCGTTTGTTGGTAAAATGTGTGAAAAATATCAATTCATCAATTAAAAGCTATCATTCATAAGACCAAACAAATCCATATGAAAACAATGAATTTGTATACAAGAACCCTCCCCCACTCGTTAAGCACAACAATAGGCCGATAGATCAATTATCGGGTGATTGACGATGACCTCGACGACACACGTACCAATTAACGGATTAGTGTCAACATGTCCTGTGTTTTACGACCAGTGTCCCGGACAGGCAAAATAGCTGACTTACATTGGTAAAATTAAGATAATCGATTCCGATTCCGAGATTTTTTTTTTTTTCGTTTTTTTTTATGACTTTCCGGGACAAACATGCACCCTCCGTGACTCCGTGACAGAGATACGATTTCCGGGACAATCCCGGACGTCCGGGACGTTATCACATGTATGGAATAACTGACAACTTGTTAGAAGTTCTTTTTTTCACAAAGACGTCCCTGTTTGAATGCATTGGGATGATTCATTATTACATCGTATTGACTAAAACTGGCATTATATCGAAGATGATATCAATATATTCCCTGTTTATTCTTCCTAATTGGGCCGCAAACATCTTTGAAACTTATCTGAATGGCATTCATCTGTGATTATAGGCATACAGATTCTTTGAACCAACTAAATCTCTGATAAATTCATCGCTATATCATCATTGAATAAGCTTGTGTCGTTTGTTTAGAGGCAATGTTGCGGTTTTCGGTGTATAAAAGACAACACGCTGCAATGAATACCATCAAGCGAAGTCATATGAATGAGCTAAGCTTTGTGACATTATTTGAACATTTTGGCATATTAAATGTTCTTAAATTGTCTTTCAAAGGGTATTAGATCTATTTCAGATAATTTGACTAATTTGGTTGACTGGAGTACGGAGCGTATTGTTTTACAGAAAATTTATAGTGAACAAGATGATATGATAAGTTTCAGAATCAGTGATAGATAAATGATATCTTATTTATTGCATGTGACTTTATAAAACAGTAGTTTAGGGTGACAAAATTTTGGTGTGGATTTAGTTAGACGCGTTGCCTCCTACTTGGGTAGAAATGAGTCGGCCCTTACTCATTGTATTGTGCAAAGGTTTAGCTTATTTGTCAGTGATTTTTCTTGGTGAAATTTACTGCGTTTTAAAGCTTTTTTTCTTAAGTATTCGAAAGTAAAGTTATAAAAACAAAGGTGTAATTTACTCAAGTTATAATATTTTCCCTGAATATGCAGGTCTCATACCCCTTTTTTTCTGTGAAGGAATGAAGGAAACCACTTTATCACCAGAAAGTATTGGAACCAGCCCCTAATGTTATTTTTTAATACACTGACATTGTAGAAGGTCTTAACTTTCATGAAAATAGCTTTTTAATAAATTAACGGTACTGATAAAAATTAGATTGCCTCTTATGCATTTAAGTTGTTTCTGTATTGAAATGCAGATTTTATGTCGGTATCGGAGAAATATCAATATTGTACAACAGAATGCACGGTATTAAACCTATAAATAGCCTAACTGCCTAGCCACATATGAACCTTTTAAGTTGTGCCCCAACCCCCCTCCCTCCAAGTTAAATCCTGAACTGCTCCTGCATATAAACAAGCCGTCTTTGGACCCACATCCATAAGCCATATAAAGCCCAATATATCTTAATTAACATCGCTTATCCATAATCGATCAATCAGAGATGGCAAGATATCAGATTATGGACAGATTATCATTAAAACAGGGGACCATACCTCTTGTTTCATGTTTTACCAGTTTTTGGGCTCTTCTCAATCAAACCATTCTTATGCATCCTGGTCAACCAGTGATGCAAAGTTCAAGCCCAGAAACTCGAGTTGGTAGCAGGAACCCAATACTACAACGGGTGCTCTGTATTTGGTCATGGGGTTTTGATATAGATTTATCGGAAGGTCATATAATTCTTCCAAAAAAGAGTGACAAAATGTTTGAGATTTAATATTTTTTCTTCTGCAAAATTGGAACACTTCAAGAGTCCACTTGTGTTGACATCAATACAAAACTTGTTTCTTCTCTTGATATTGGCTAAAAGGCTGAACATCGGAGTATAAACTACTTTTCGTAACAGAAAAACACTCTTGTGAACACTAAGATAACTATAAGTTAATTGCTAGATTCTCATCCTCGTCCTCACCCTCTTTTTTCCGGTCTCCTTTTAAATTTTATTGACTCAAATTAAAATGATGAACTAGGGTCTGTATAAGCTTATCGGTCCAGTACCTCTCCGGGAACAATGTTTATTCATACCTACGATGTCAAAATTTTACATTCACTTGTGAACATGGAGAATTGTTACGATGGTGTACATGGTTTGTCTAGAAACACATGTATATGTTCCCTTGCGCAAAAAGAAAGAGCATGAACACATATTCAACTGTGAAAACAGTCATCAAAGAAAAGCAAAAAATAAAATGTCACCATCTTCCCCAATTTAGATTTTTTTTTGGATGAAAAGCTAGCAATAAATTTATATCGGCCTAACATACGCACTGAAAATTGGTTTTAATATATGCTGAAATGTGTCCACAAGCCCATGTAATTGTTCTATATCTTTTACCTTATCATATCGCTTAACCATAATCAATCAATCAGAGATAGAAAGATATCAGATGTTAGACAGATTATCATTATAAGGGTCTGACCATTCCTCTTTTTTATGTTTCACCAGTTTTGAGG
Source organism: Mya arenaria (assembly GCF_026914265.1). NCBI lineage: Eukaryota > Metazoa > Mollusca > Bivalvia > Myida > Myidae > Mya > Mya arenaria. Next base: position 25,742,457 of record NC_069124.1, on the reverse strand, counting down.
CTCTTCCCAGCCAAAACCATTCATATGCATCTGTGATTTCTGTGGTTCACAGTTCAAGCCTAGAAACTCAAGTAATGGTTGCGGCAACCTCAGATGTAACAACATAACTAGTACATGTTGTTGCTCTGCACAGTATTTAGTCACTGAATTTGAAATTGTTAGTTTGATAATCCATGGAGTCCCTCTAACTGAAAGTGAAGAAAATGAACCAGTAATAAACTCTTATGTATTAACTGACATCACAAAAGACGTACAGCTTCTACCATTTAGATTTATAGAGAATTTGACCAAATATGACCAGACGCACTCAAATTTTACCAGCTTTGGCTGGTGGTTCAAACGGCTTGCATGAATTCTGATGTGTTTTTTTGTTGTTTTTTTAATTAGCCTTGTAGTCAGAGCTCATTTGTGATGTCCACAAGCCCATATAAATGCTTAATATATATTTTGCCTTATCACATGGCTTATCAATAATCAATCAATCAGAGATAGCGAGATATCAGATGTTAGACAGATTATCATTAAAACGTTCTAATCATCCCCCTCTCCCATGGTTCATCAATTTTTGGGCTCATCTCAGTCAAAACCATTTGCATGCATCTTCGGTCCCAGTGGTCCAAAGTTTAAGCCCAGAAATTCGAGTTGGTAGCAGGAACCCAATACATCAACAGGTGCACTGTATTTGGTCATGGGGCCGTTTGTTTCAACTTTGATATTGATACTTTATTGACACTCAATAGGATACCTCTGAAATTACTGCACCATTTAGGAACTATTTGTTTGCAAAATTGTTTTGACTCCTTTGTTTTAGAGCTGATGTGATGAACATTGATGATATGGTGTCGAAGCTTGATCGGTTCGCGATATTTCTGTCCGATTCTTGTGAACTGTTTACACATCTTCAATAATATCAGAGCTGACATCTTCAAAGTATTGACACAAACTTGGTCAACCTTTACAATTTTCTGTTTGTTCTCGAATATCTCATCAACTGCTATTTAATACTGTTTAATTTTGTTAATTATAAATCAGTGCATGTTTTAACGTAAATTGGTATTTTGATTTTTTGTAAAAAGATCTTGTATACAAAAGATGTCCTCACAGATTTGATAGATGTAAATCATTTTGAAAATAGTTATTCTCATGTTCTATCTCATATTTCAGGTGGAAAATTGTTGCGCGGCAGTTCTTTTAAGTTACAATGTTTCATTTAGAGATATTGTAATTGCCTTATGTCGGTAATTCATGTGCACACTGTCCATGTTGGCTGTACGTACGTACATATCCATGTTTGTTAAATCCAAACAAGATAAATACTGTTCAGTCTTTTCCATGTGTCCACATGTACATCCAATCTGTGTCTGATCCATACCTTGCTCGTTGCCAGTATACGTACATACTTATCCATATTTGTTAAAACCGAACTAGTTGAAATCTGTTCAGTCTATTCCATATGCCGGCATATATACACATCCGATCTGCGTCCGATCCATACCTTGTTCAATGTGAGATTTTAGCAGGCACATTTATGGACAAAATTTTGTTTGAAGAATGTATAGAAGCAGTGGCAAAAGCTCTTATCTTTAGAGCAAATTATAAACTAAAATGCAGAAAAAATTATTGAAATTAACTTATTTGTTAACTATCAGATATTTCAACTTAGAACGACTATTCCTGTATTATTTTGGTGGACTCCTGGAATATATTTTCTATTTTAAATGCAGAAGACGGATATGGATAGAATGCACATGAAATACTGTCCTGAGTGAGTGCTCATGGCGGCATCCTAAAACGATCCAACCTTTGACTAAAAATCAAAAGTAATTATAGACATTTACATGAAACTTGCAGGGATGCGATTTGTCTGGGGATTTGCAGATTTCTGTGAGTCCAATGGCTTCAGGGACCCCCCACCCCCCTTCCCTTCCCCTCTCTCCCCACCCCCCCCCCCCCCTCTCCAAAAAAGGGGAAAAGGTTGCTCTTGGTTGTTATTTTATTTGTATTTGTTGTTAGAAATTTGACTCTCCAGTTTGCTTCAAACTTCAAGCCTGGATAGACCTCAAAATGCCAGTTTAGCTTCTGTGAAAGTCATGCTTTTTACCAATTGGAAAAACAGAAACATACAAGCTATTTTCATACCATTTGTGTTTTTTTTATGCTTTCGAAGAATCTTTGTTCAGGAATCTATTTGCATTCTTAAACTGTCTAAGGCAATCATATCTATGAAATTAGTTTTCATTTGCAGCTCAAGGCCGGAGTCCAAAACTTGGAAATAAGAGAACCCCATGGTATAACCAACTGATGGAAGCTTTAAAAGCCTAGGGTCTGAAACTCAGACACCTGACATAAGGGAATGTACTGTTGGAGCCAAAGGTTCTGAAACACAGAATCCTGACATTACAGAATGTACCTTTAGAGCCAAAGGTCTGGACATAACTTCATAAGTCAACCTCTAGGAGTAATTAATCTGACGGAATGTTCCTTTAAGGGCCAAATTAAAGGTCATTCCTGCACTTGATGAGGAGCAGGGTATTTTTTGGATGCATTTATTGTCATCTTGTTCTTTACAATGAGGTCCATTTGAGAGTCATAAAATTCATTTTCTGTCTAGGTGCTCAATTTTACAGTTGTATAATTAGCAGTACCATCATTCAAGAGCTGAATTCATTGACTTTTACTTTGCCCAGATGTGTGCAATATTTGGCCACATTCACCAGAAATTCCGAACTTAACTGTCACAATTTGACCATGAAAGAATCTTTATATTGTCCTTGCCCATATTAACAGCAAATCATTTGGAGCATTTATGACCAATTAGTTTCATGTTATTGATATAATTGCAGCATTCCAGGTCTTTACTGACATTGTTCTTTGCATCCCCTGGAATACTGATGACATTGGAGAGTTGTTTGTGGGTGTAAAATTTGATACCTTTGTGGTTGCATTTTGCAGTTCTTTCATTAAAATTTTGGCTGTTTTCACTCAGTAACGTATTTTGGGTATGTTTGGTAGTACATATTTTATTGAATTTTAATTTAAGTAAATTTTAGAACTGGGCTGTATTCAATTACCATCTAAGATTAAAATTAATTTAAGGGTATAATCTGAGCATTTTGATTTGACAGTAAAATCAATTGGCCAATAGACTAAATGGAATCACTGAGGCATGACTAATGATAAGGATAAGAACTAAATTGATTACAAGGTACAATTTGGCAGATCCGTGGTGTAGTTGTAACACTTGACTGTCAATTTAGGGGTCACAGGTTTGATTCCCCACCACACCACTAAGCAAATACTGATTGTCTTCCAGTAGGGCCAGTGTGACAGTACTTTACACTGGTGCATGCGTTAAAGAACCAGGGTATATAGCTCTAACCAGCATTACATTCTGTGTGCACTATGCTTGAAAAACATAAAATGGTTAACAATCTTATCCATCAAAGCACTCACCGAATGAGCAAGGAGCACTCACTGAATGGGCAAGACCTGAGTGCAATTATAAATAAGCTTGCACACCTCCAGGTTCAATTTTTAAGCACAGTACAGGGTACATCTGTGACAAAAAGTTAAATAAATTCTCATGAGAGGTCCAATTTCTTTAAAAAAATATTGATTTTCAAATGTTATGTTTTTCAGAGTATTTGAGACAGTTCCCTGGTAACTTTTCAGAGCAGCTGTAGATATTAGAATGGACATCAGAACAAGAATTTTGACATTCTATGAAAATTGACTAGCTTCCGTGCATAACTGTAAATCATAAAAGTATATTTTATTCTAACCAAAACCCATGAAACAAGGGAAGGATGGAAAAGTCCAGAAAAACAAAATTAAGTTGGTCATTCCATATTTATTGCCCAGTGCATCACTGTAAATCAGGAAAGAAATGTCTTTTCTTTGAACTCATACCCATAAACTATGAAAAAAAATAAAGAGAGAGTCCAGAAATTGAAAACCAAATGTTTTGCAAACTTGATCTCAAGAAAACAAGTGCAATCACTTACTCCCCATGTTCCAGTTATGGACCATTAAGTTTTATTCACCAAAACATAATTTCAGGCCGACACCCAAGAAGCTGTTGAAAGCCTCGTCTTGCCAAGAACCCTGCTTGTACAGATGGTACAAATGGGAGAGCTATTAACCATGTACTAACTGGGCCCAGTTCTGGAGTCATATAAACTGCATGGTCAAATCAAAACTGTCCACAACTGCTGAAAGCCTTAGAGGCATGCCAAGAACCATGCTGTCTTCTTGGGGGAGTAGAGGAGTAAAACAAAACTCTTCATGTTTGATTGTAAAAGTGGCTGAACCATGAAAGTGGTCACTGCTGGGTTTCGCTCTCATGTGCGGTAATTTTTTAAATGGTTTTCAAAGAAAACTAACATTATAAAGGTGTCATGCAAGAAGCATGGTGCTGTTGTCAGCATCATGCAAAAACATTGATGTTTAGCATTATTTGGAAACCATTAAAGTTAATGACATGAAACTTAGTATAAATGTTGACACTTACAACACATTTGAGTTGCATTTGGGTAAAATTTAGTCTCAGTAAATAAGTTAAGTACTTGCCGAGTTATGCCCCTTTATGAACATGAAATGTTTGATCTCACATGAACCAACATGCTCGATCTCCTTTCGTGATAGAATCACATGAACCAAAAGTTCTGAGCAATTTTTTGTTCATCTGTTTTGATATTGTAATAGCCATTAATTGTGTTGTTGTCTTCCAAAACTTGACCTTGGTCATAACTCAAAATTTGTTCAAAATATTCAAATGAACCTAATTGAGGTTTTGGTGCTAAAGAGCTCAACTGTTTTTTGAAGAAAAAAGTCTAGGTATTGTATAAGCCTTTTAGGTGTTTGCTTTCTCATGCAAAACAATTCAACCTAGGTCATAACTTGACATAAATTGATCAAGATATTTAAACAAAAATTGATGTTGCAAATATGTACAATTGTAAGGCAAGGTGCATAACTCTGGCTTTGAGAATTGTCTAGTTATGCCTAGTTATACAGACGAGCATTGGTATTTACTCAGCATCATTCTTGTTGCTTGTTAAAGCGGTAAATGAGGTTATTTAGAGCAAAATTGATGCTCATAAATTTGTGGAGTAATCTGGTGAAATTCGTCGTGTCATGATTGTTACAAATGTTCTGCTAAATGAGACAATGGATTAGATATTCACTTAGTAAACAAACAGATAATACATTTTTATCAAAACAACCCCACTGCCCATCCAACTTTGATCCCCTGCTTCAAAATTAATGAGGCGCAAGATATTCTGTCTTATCCTCAAAAGTATTTCATATGTAACTAATACCCATTATGTCGATATATAGACTGATAAGAGGCTTATGATCGGATATGCCAATAGTTTGATACCCAAAATGTTGGTTTAAATGCATTGAATTCGTAAGCTTCTTTTATCCGTTATTTCATCCTAATACTTTCAAGTGATCCTAGCCTTTGACCACCACCGAACAAAATAGGATAAACATTTATTCATGATATAATAGATATTTGGTGTACAGCAAGGTGTAAAAATAGTACCTGTTCTGTTGAAAAAATATAATAATATGAGAAATTATTTGTTTTTCATTATCCATATTTTAGGAAAATTTGGATTGTGATTTATTTTTCCATTTGTGTTCAGGACTCTAAAGAAATTGGTATTAATAAGCTGAAATATAAACTCTATTAAAGGTGAAAGATTGAGATTTCACTTGAAACTATATCTATATGTTTATTAGCGGACTAGAGTAATGTTTTGCATTGTGTTCCCATTAAACAAGCACATACAATTATAATCTGCAGTAATTAAAAAAAAACAACAGTGATATGATACTGTCATGAAATGTAAAATCATATTATAGTTTGTCTGCTATTTAACTGAAAAAGTTGAAATTTTATCATAGCTTGGTGTCAGGATTGTCATCACTTCAACCTTGGCCATTACTCAAATATGGTTCAATAGATATAACCATGAAACTTCAAACATTTATCTCCAGTGCCAATATGCATATGTGTTAAGGAAGGCCCTTAACAATGGTTTTAATTGTTCTAAAGTCATGCCCCTTGATCAGCTGGCCCCGATTTCTCGAAACTTCTTAAGCATAACAGGCTTAAGTAGCTTATTTCAATTAGCTAAAATACATACTTGAATTTAGCTTTTATGAAAGGAAAATGGTTTATTGTTATTATCATAAATTTAATTCTTATCTAAAGTATAAAAGTTCTTGAAGAAGTTAATATTACGCAAATTATTGAAAAACAAAAATAGGGAGCTTAGCTTAATCCGGTTATAAAGGACTTAAGAAGTTTCGAGAAATTGGGCCCTGGAAATAAACAACAGACAAGCATTGCATACACTTGCTCATTGCATACACTTGCTCATTGCATATGCATGCTCATTTCACACGCTTGCTCATTTCATACACTTGCTCATTGCATATGTTTGCTCATTGCATATGATTGCTCATCGCATACGCTTGTTCATTGCATACACTTGTGCATTGCATACACTTGTGCATTGCATATGCATGCTAATTGCAAACACCTGTTCATCACATACCCATGCTCATTGAATACATTTTCTCTTTGCACACGCTTGCTCATTGAAACATTTCAGTACTATTTGCATGACAATCCACAAAGCATCATATGTCTAAGTCTGCAGACAAGACTGACCACTAATCCCAGGATATTGTTTAAGTCCCAGTGGTCATTCTGGTTAAATATAACATTGTTATTGTCCAATATGCTTAAGTTTCAATGGGCATTTTGGTCAAATTATGCTAGTCATCATCAGCAATATTTAAGCCTCAATGATTCATCTTGACAAATATTACATGGTCACCATCGGATGTCCTGTTGTGAACGCCTTTCGTTGAAAAAATATGGACACCTGTTTTCGCTTTAATTGCTATTATATGGTGTTTCTGTAACAGTTAGGATTATGTATTGTAATTCTGTAATATGCAGGATTTTATTTGTCATCAATTTTATTAGATCACCTGGTTTTTTGAAGAAAAAATCTAGGTGTTTTCGTAAACTTGTATATCTCATCAATGTCATGCAAACACTTTGAACATGGCCATTATACTCAAAAAACATTTTAATTATTATATCCATATGAAAATTGGTACATATGTTGTGTTCATTCATAATTGTTGAGTATTCCCCTTGTGCAATGGACCCCCCCCCCCCCCCCCCCCCCCCCCCCTTCCAAATTTTTTTTATTAAAAATAAAATAGAAAAAAACAGACGAGCTTTTGCGTTCACTCTGCAGTTCTCTTGTACCGTCTGTCTTTTTGACTGTCATAGCCTGGTCATATTATGTTACAGACATTCCATGTGTATTTAGGACTGTCAATTAGCCTGGTCAGTAAGTAGACATTCAGATGTGTCCTGTAAAGGTTTACTTGGAAATATGATGTGTGCATGTAGGGAAATGATTCCTTAATGTAGAAACATTTTCAATGGTGCATGAACCTCAAACTAATATTATAAAACTTAAAATTTCACTACAAACACTGTTGAATGGTGAACTGGAATTGTATCCTTTATATTCTCCAATCAATACTTCTGTTGTCTGGATCATTGGTCGATATATTAGGGGTGAGAATAGATGAAAGCAGAAATACCGGAGGGGGTTCAGGGGGATGACTTACAGGCCAGTGAGGGGTCCAGGGCAGCGCCTTGGCATGGGGATACAGAGGAAAAGCCCTGTTTTTATCAAGCTCCTGGGTATGAAGCATGTTAAGAGCCTAGCATTGCATTTAAATATATCTGTACGAATTGTTTAAAAAACTATTGTATAAGAAAAGCTAAAAGCTTTTTCCTCCTCAGGAAATCTGCGGAAGTTTCTCGACCCTGATATATTGAATATTCGAAGCCAAAAAAAATGCAATCATATGGTGCATACATGTTTATTAGTACATTTACATTTCATAGCAACCCACCTGCTCACAACCACTGTTTACAAAACAACGAAGAGAGGATACTTCTAATTCTCTTGACCTATGTACAAATCATTGCCCCTGATGACTGGTTTCGCCCAATTAGTGAATTTTCTCCATGTTTGTGACAAGCAGATGAGATGATACCCTTTACCCAACAAAGATATCCCATAGTGCAGCAGTGTCCAATCTTTGTCATTAAGAGGCTTGCAGCTGATCTGTGGCATCCAGAGCTTACTGGTCATGTGGTGTGAGATTTTTTTCAAAGGTTTGAAGCAATGATGTTCTAACTTTCTGAAATAGTAGAGTTAGTTAGATCAGTATTAAGTTTAAGAATTCTTAAAGTCTGTAGATATCTGCATCCCTCTTGTATCACCTTTGAGGAGTTCATTCGATCAAAATTGTCCGATTGAGTGGAAAATTCCCCCAAAGGAAAACTATACAATAGAAAATTAATATTTTGCCTCTCTTTGAAGTTGTGGTAAACCTCCAAAGGATGTAGTACAACTGTATTTTAATTGCAGTATTATAAAGCTTTCAACTCCTAACTTCCTGAACACCTTTTCTGTTTTGTCCAAAGGTCAAATTTTGGGGAAGCTACATTTCTGCTTTACAGCGGCACCTACATCAAAGCCTTAAAGGTTGTAGTACAATTATATTTTCTAATGTATTTTAAAAAAAGTTATGGTGTTATTTTACTCGGTAAGAAGCATTTGCTCTAGCCACTGTGCTAACTGGACAACCAAGGGGGTCTAGGGTTTGATCCCAAAACTGACTGCATACTTTTCAAAGCCAATCAGGGGCATAGCAAGGCTTGACTGAATGGTACGCATGAAAGGGGGGGTGGGAGGTTTTAATATCCCTGTAGCTGGTGGAGGGTTGGGGGAGTCTCCCCAGGGGAAAAAATGGAAAATGGAACTACCATGTTGAGCTCTGAGGTGTATTTGGAGCGATTTATAGGCTCGAACTGCCGCCTTTGTAGTTACCAATTGATTGATTTAGGCTCAGAAAGCTATCAAGCACATAGAAGCAACATACATTGACTTTTTTGATCTTCCTTTTATTCTGATATCATTTTTTAGCTTAGCCCTCGACTTTGATGCCATTTGGTCTATATTTTTTTTTCATTCTTCAAATTGATGTTATGCATATGCATAAGTGCGTAACGCTGGCTACGCCCCTGCCAATGAGAATTAATAATGGAGGCAGCTTTGTTACCATAGAACACAGTATTGAATGCTTATTGAATGTTTCTTACCTCAAGAAAAGGTCAAGGTACACTCATTATATAGCCTTGGTGCAGTGCTTGCATCATGCAAAAATCTTTCACCTCGGCCAGAACCCAAAGCTCATTCAATAAATTCAAATTTGACTTCGTACACATTTTGCCAAAGCCATCATGCACATGTGCAGCAAGGCCCATAACTGTAGCTGTTATAATTGTGTGAAATGTCCCTTTTTTACTAAAATTCCCTTAAAAAACAGACCAGCAATGGGGTTTGCAAATCTGCATTGCTCTTCTTGTTTGTTCGTAAAAGCTGTCCTCAGATCCTTAGTTCTGTTAAACTCCTTCCTTTGAATTTGGAAGCTTTTACTCCCACAGATGTGGCTGTCTAAATAAACCTGCTAATTGTAATTGTAAAAATAAGTGTAATAAGAGTTGTTGAAAAGCTAACCCATGTTAATGGTGAAGTGTTAGCATTCACCAGTAGGAAACAGTTGAGGTGTTAATTATCAGTGATGAACTTGTTAAACGGTTGGTAAACTCTAGAAGACCTTCAGGTGTTGTTGACTCATCATTACTTCGGGTGATAGTTTAAACATTATATATATATTTTACATACAATGACTGTGAAGAAAGTTATGATAAATCATACTAAGTCACTCACGTTGGCACAATGTGGCGTGAGAGTGTGGTCCTGTGTTGTGGGGGAAACCGGAGTACCCGAAGAAAACCCACATGTCCAGCTTGGTGACCTCTTACCCAAATCATATGCACCCAGGTCGGGAATCAAACCTGGATCGATTGGGGTGAACTTAAGGCTTCTAAGGTTTTTCATGTTCTGTTGGGTTTTTGAACAAAAAATGTTAAGTCATGGTGAATTGTTAGGCATCACTGTTGGTACCCGCAACATTGTGCAAGAACATGACTGTAAGAAATTTTCAAATAGAACTCAGAAACGTTTAGGATAATTCACATAAAACTTCCTACATTTGATAAAAAATTTCAATGTCCTTTGCTGTATAGAAGGCCCATCACTCTTGTTTCAATATTTTCAAGTTTTGTAACTTGATCAACGAAAAAAATAGGGGGTTTGATGTTTGAAACTGATGAAATAAGAGTCCAGCTTCTCAAGAGTCCTGCTTCTCATCTGCTGTACTTTTCACAGTTGAGCAAAGGGCAAATCTCAAAACTTATTCAAGTAAGAGTTATGCCCCTTGCTAGAAATGTGTGAGTTGTCTCTGGCAACATGTGTTCCAAGTTTCATATGAATATCTTGAAAGTCTTTCTTCATGACCTGAAGGTGATTTTTGCACTCAGTCTTTTAAAATACCGCATTTTTTTCCCCTTGAAAAACAGCATAGCTAAAAAATTATCTGAACAAAGGGGACTATAGATGAATCGCTATGTTTTAAAAGCTTTTATTGCGGAGGCGTTCTTTAATTGGTAGATGGATCAAGAAAGTCATGATTATTTACGTTTGGGTTACAGTCGGCTTCCTCTACAGAATGATACCCTGGAAGTCACTTAAAATGGAGTATTTCCTACAGAATGGACCGTAATGGTTACATAAGTTGTTAAGTGGTCTGTATAATTTAGGAAAAAAATATATGTCTGGCAAACATAAATCACTTGAAAACGAAGAGAAATGACGTCTGGTCCTAATGTTTTGTGAAATAATAGTTTCCAGAATTACTGTTCGTGATTTTAGCATTCAGTAAAAAGAATTAAGTTAATGCGGTTTAGCGTTCAGTGTCAGACTGGTTTCAACTAAATGTCCCAGACTGATTTAGGTCGTGCTTAATGCTGCACTTTCATCAGCATTGTCCGTTGTCTGTAACTGCAGTTGCACTGTAATTATTTCTGTGGTAACATATTATTAGACACTATCAGTGTTTAATGCAGAAATGATGGATGCTGGTCCTGACTATCATTATACCTGTCTATTAAAATTTAATGATGTAATTAGCACAGTTTTAATGGAAGTTGGGCTTAGTTGATTGCTGGATTGCGGGCTTCGCTGTAATTCTTCAACAAAATTAATTGGAAAACATTGCATGTTCCAAGATTATTGATGTGGAGCTGGGAGGGCTTTAAAATTCTGGAAAATAAAATATGCATAAATCTTTGACAGAACGTTTACATCATAAAGTTATAAAGGCAAAATTGTCGGACTGATCCATTGTGTTTGGGTGAAGGGTTTAGATGCACTATATTTTGATGTTATATTTAGGAATAAAAAATTACCATTTCTCTAAAAGTGCAATATACATGTATTTCTAAGCCAATCAATACCTTAGCTCTCTGCTTTAAGAACCATTTTCTTTACTAGGGTATTTTTTGGCGTAGTCATTTTGAAACTGTTTCAAATTTGGAGATTTTGCTGTTTTCCTGCAATGAGAATTTAACTTCTTCCCCACATTTCTGCAATTGGAAGCATTAGCGTTTTAATAAAAAAATTAAGAAAAAAAATCGAGATATTGTTTAGTTTTTCTGATGGCTGTGGTGCCATTGTAAATGCAATAATTTGGAAGCAATAAAGATTAAATACTGTGAGTGAGGAATCCTGGTACATGTTGACAACTGACAAAACTAAGTAGTATTAAATGCCTAAACTGGAAGAAAGGACAACTAATAAACAAATCTTTCATGAAACGTCATGATCGCAGTATATTGAAAACACAAGAACACCACATTTTGACAGAGTTTGAATAAATTTGTAATTTTTTTTTTTTAATTATTACAGTCCAGACTCGCTATGTTGACGTTGGATATGTCGACTTTCCAGTTGTGTCAACTTTTTCTTCCGGTCCCGAATTTATTCCTTCTTATTCTATATAAAATAAATCTGTTTGTGTCGATTTTTTATCTCGACTTTTTTGCTATGTCGACCTCGTTTTCAGTCCCTGTTGTCGAATTACACACATTTCCTATGTTCTTTATGTCAAACTGTAGATCGAGACGTAGGTGTGAAAATATTCATGACTGTTTGCGGCATGTCGCAAAATACTGTGCGTGTCAATATAACAAACTGTCATAATTGGAGGATACAAAAATGTAATTGGTAAATGCGAATAATTAAAGTTGTTTATGTTTTTGATTAAAGAGACATTTATTGCTCAAGCTCTTTTTGGTATTGTATAAAACACACTAGAATGCTTTTTGAGAATGTGCTATATTGCTGTGTATAAACGAAACATGAATGTGCTATTTTATAAAAGTTGTTGTCATATGTCCTATACTTGTACAAGTTAATGCCATTGTGGTTTTATATATGTACGTTTGTGTGAACCATAAACGTAAAAGAAATAAATTTGAGACAAATAATTCTTCTTTTGTTTCAGTTTATTTTTCAATAATAAGTTTGCTGTTTTCACAACAGAAATATGTAACAAGACCTTTCAATTGTGGATGTAAACATCGGACATCAATCTAACTGAAACGTGTTGGGATTGGTGATATTTTTTGTAATTCGATGAGTCGACTTTTCTTTATCTCAATTTTTTTCACTAGGTCCCGAAAAAGTTGACATAACAAGTTTCGACTGTACCTTTTTTTACTTTTTGTTTGAAATTTTTAAATTTAAATTGTATACAATTATTCATTAAAATAGTTATAATTTGGCATGTTTTTAAATGGTAAGTTTTCCAGTACTGGACAATGATGATGATGATGATGATGATGATGATGATGATGATGATGATGATGATGATGCTGCTGCTGCTGCTGATGATGATGATGATGATGATGATGATGATGATGATGATGATGATGATCTGAAATACTTGTTCAGTATAGAAGAATATTAGCATCTGCTTTTGATGGACTGTGAGCCCATCTTGTAGACCTGCTAAGGCATAGAATATGGAAAATATCTCAAAACTAGTAAACCAAATTATTTTTTAATTATTCATGCATTCTCATGACATCTCTGAGAGTTTTGTCATAGACAAGGTTTGTCCATCAATTTATTGTATTTTTTGTGGTTTTTATGCGAGAAGGCATGTAATTGTTTCCAGCAAATGTTTGATAATATTGCGTGCCAATTTTTTGTCAAACAAACCAAATTACATGCGTTGTATTGGGTTATCCTAAACTGTTGAGGGAAAAGGAAAACACTTAATGAATGAATGAGTTTGTATTTTTATTGAGCTGCAATTTAATTAAAGCTTGACAATTTGAAAGAAAAAGTGTTATCATCTGAAAACTGACATTCATTATTCTATCATGAAGTCAAGTCTTAGATAAAAATATAAGGGCATCTTAGTGAACTTTTTTAGCTTGTCAATTATTTAAAGAAAAAGGTGATATTGTTACATACTCGGACTTTGTGTCATCATTTTGGGAGTCATTTTTATCCTCGTACAAAAGTCAATTGAGCCATATGAAAACTTGGTGCAACCTTGAATTATCAATGCAGTTTTTAGCTCACCTTAGCCATAGGCTGAGGGTGAGCTATTAGGATTGATGATTGTCCGTCGTCCGTCGTCTGTCGTCTGTCCACACTTAGTTTATTAACACTCTAGGGTTCACAGTTTTGCCTCAATTGTCACGAAACTTGGTCAGGTTGTGTGTCCCAGTAATTACTCAGAAGAGTTCGAATATGGGTCATCTGGGGTCAAAAACTAGGTCACAGAGCCCAAATATAGAAAAACCTTGTTAACACTATAGAGGTAACATTGTCAGCCCAAATATCCTGGAAATTTGTCGGAAAGGTTGTTTTGACAATTTCTAGCTCAAGTTCGAATATGGGTCATCTGGGGTCAAAAACTAGGTCACAGAGCCCAAATAATTTATTGAAAAACCTTGTTAAAACTCTAGAGGTAACATTTTCAGTCTAAATATCCTGGAAATTCATCAGAAAGGTTGTTTCGATGATTTCTAGCTCAAGTTCGAATATGGGTAATCTGGGGTCAAAAAACTAGGTAACAGAGCCCAAATATGGAAATACCTTGTGAACACTCTAGAGGTAACATTTTCAGCCCAAATATCCTGGAAAATTGTCAGAAAGGTTGTTTCGATTTCTAGCTCAAGTTCGAATATGGGTCATCTGGGGTCAAAAACTAGGTTACAGAGCCCAAATACGGAAAAAACATTGTTAACACTCTAGAGGTAACATTTTCAGCCCAATTATCCTGGAAATTTGTCACAAAGGATGATTTCTAGCTCAAGTTCGAATATGGGTCATCTGGGGTCAAAAACTAGGTCACAAAGCCCAATTATTGAAAAACGCTGTTTACACTCTAGACGTTTTCAGCCCAAATATCAGAGAAACCAAATCCCTGTTATTGCCCTTTAAATATCAACAAGTCTATAGCACAAAGTTTTACTGAGGTGAGCGCTATAGGGCCATCTTGGCCCTCTTGTTTCTTAAACACATTGAACCAATCTTCCACATGTTTCTGACAAAGCAGTGCTTTGGGGTAAGTTTGATAAATATCAGTTTGTTTTTTGTATCATGTATGTCCCATAACTCTGGCTGAATTACTTGTTGAGATATGTTCCTTGATTGGCAGAATTTTTTTTTATCAATACTGGCATCTGCTTGAGTAACTGAGTGTGTGCGTGCGTTCATGCGTGGGTTCATGCATGCTAGAGCTCACACACTGCATGCGTTTTGTGGAAAAACGAGTCTAGGACACCGGTGGTTGTCATAAAAAATAAAATGTCAAAATTTCGGCACGACTCTTATCGATGGAAAAAATATTTAGTTGTAATTTGAAAACTTGCCAGATTTATGATTTTCTTGACAAAATGATTTCTTTACCTAAGTTTATCTCATTGCAGAGTTGATGGAAGTGCATTGCCCATCTGTCACTGATGCAAGGGTAAAAATTTCACTGCAATTATATAGGGGTAGGGTTTTAGTTAGGTTTGGACAGGATGCTACAGAAAAGGGACAGGGCACATTGTATCGGGCAGTAAGTAATTAAAGCAAGATGAATTTTAAAGAAAATGTTAGAAATTATATATAATAGATGTTATATTATGTTTCAACTACCTAGAATTTAAACTTTGTTGGAATTCTTATTTAGATCAAATTTCAAATTTTAATCAAAAGAAATATTTTATTATCTTAAGCATTTAATTTTTTTAAGGCAGGAGGAGGATGCACATCCTGGTCTCCATGAGGGCAGAAGGGTGCTTCCAAAAAAGGACAGGGTGCAGCTCCAAATCCTAACCCTCTATCTTAAACCGTCTATACAGGATTGGGAAATTGGGAAGATGCCATTTTGAATATGAAGGTTTCCATATTGAATAAAATGAATAGGGGGAGCATTGTCTTCTTTTTGCAATTGAACAAAGAACAGATTATAGTCCTAGCTTGTCAGCATTGTTCCTTGGTGTACCCAAACTATAAATTCTTCCACTGTATGCATATATGACTTAGTTCCTGCCTTGTATTGGGCTCTTGAATTAATGGACTTTGGAATTTCCAAGAAAACCAATTTTGTTAAAAACTGCCGAAAGCATGCTAGCTTAACATTAATAAAACATAATAACATCAATTTATAACAATTTAGCTGTAAAGTTAATGTTCCTAGCGCTCCAACTTCGAACAATTTTCAATCTATTAAAGAATTATTTTTATAATTAAAAGTCCCATGCAAAAAAAAGTTTTTCTGCCATTTACAAAAAAATGATGGACCACATGCAAAAATGAACTTTCCTGAAGAAAATATGTCAGTGAAAACTGCCATATGTGGTAAAATGTAGTTTTTATGAGACCATAAATGGAGACATCTCGACGTTTATTTGTAGAGCAACTCGCACCATAATCATTATTTGTTGGAACCTTCTGGTCATATACAACATATTTGGTTATATTTATGTTCTCCATTTACAGTTGTTTTAGCCCATCTCATTTTCGCAGAAAAAAATGTTGAGTTACTGGCGGCTATTAGCCTTGGTGATGTGAACAAACACTGACTTTAAGGCAACGGTGAGATGCAAAATGTAAAATCTTTGGCCATCACTGAAACAAGTTCATGATCTTCACATAAAATTTAGACAAACATTACCATTACCATTACATGTATGTTTAGTAAGACCCATAACTCTGGTTTTAATAATCAATCCTTGAATTGAATTGGGGGGAAAAAAGCTGTGCTGTTCTACAAGTTTTTTTACATAAAAAACGTATCACACACATTACTAGAAAGCCAATGCGTTAAGCAAGACTCATAACTCTGGTTTTAATAATTATTGAGTTATTAATGCCTCTTGATTAGAATGGGGAAACAGTTGCCGTGCAATTTGGTAACTGTTTTTTCACATAAAATGTAACACACACATTACCAGAAAGCAAATATGTTTAGCAAGACTTAAATTCTTGTTTAAGTATTAAGTTATGCCCCATTATCTGAATGGGGGAAAAAAATCTGTGCTATACTTGAACTGTTACATAAGTTTTTCACATAACACATTTCACACATTACCAGTGAGAATTTGCTTGTTAGTTAAACAAATGCATAACTCTGGTTTTAATATTTATTAAGTTATGCCCCTTGATCTGAATGGGGAAAAATACAGTGCAAGTTTTTTCACATAAATCATATTACACACATTACCAGTGAGAATTTGCCTGTTAGTTAAACAAATGCATAACTCTGGTTTTAATATTTATTAAGTTGTGCCCCTTGATCTGAATGGGGAAAAATACAGTGCAAGTTTTTCCACATAAAGCATATTTCACACATTATCAGTGAGAATTTACATGTATGTTAAGCATATGCAAAACTCTGGTTTTAATAATTTTTTGATCATGCCCCTTGATCTGAATGGAGAAAAAAGGTTGCTGTGCTCTTATAAAACAGTAATTTACTGTATATATGTTTTTATATTGTTCGCTTGATTTGGTTGTTGTACTCCAACTCCAACTGACTCCGAATAAAGGATAAAAACGGAACCAAATTTGATTATTTTATTTTGCATGCTGCATGATTGATTCAAGCTTGTTTCATTTAAGCGTGATTGAACTTCTTTTAATCGTTTTGCTGCATAAAAACGCTTTTTTGGCATTGACTCATTTTGACAAATATGAATGTCCAACGTCTAATATGCACAATTTACGAGATTTAAATTAATAGCTTTGAATTTTATTTCTGAGAGATGCCATTTTGAATATGAAGGTTTCCATATTGAATAAAATGAATAGGGGGAGCATTGTCTTCTTTTTGCAAGTGACTCAGAAACACTTTCATCAGTTGTATTTTTTCCTCTTCTCAAAAATGAAAATTCAATGTACTTTTTAAATTGTCTGTTTGCAAAGAAAATGTTGCTTCTTGTTGTTTTTTATTTTGGTCAGGCTTAAAAAAAATAATTGTTTTTTTTCGTAACGTATGTAAGATATTTGTTGGATCCTAGTGATATTAAAAAAACACACAATTAAACATAAACTGTCATTCATTTTATTCTTGACAAAATAAAGCTCCATAACAACAGCAAAATATGAGTGACCCTTCCAAAAAATAGTGATTTATTTTTTTTGCAAGAAAAGGACAATATAATTTTTATCCAGGTTTTCAAAGAAAACAGGGTTATTAGAATGAGGTTGTCGTTGGGCTTCTGGCGGGCGGGCGTCAAACATTGGTTTCTGTTCAATAACTTTAGTTAGCATTGATAGATATTGATGAAACTTGGTATGTAGGTAGCTTATGGGAAGAGCTAGCTTGGGATTGCTTTTGAGGGGGGTGGGGCTAAGGTCAAGGTCACTGTTACTAAAAATAGAAAAATGGTTTCTGCCCAATAACTTTAGTTAGCATTGATAGATATTGACGAAACTTGGTGTGTAAGTTGCTTATGTGAAGAGCTAGCTTGGGATTGCTTTTGAGTGGGGAGGGGCTAAGGTCAAGGTCACTATTACTTAAAATAGAAAAATGGTCAAGGTCACTGTTACTTAAAATAGAAAAATGGTTTCTGCCCAATAACTTTAGTTAGCATTGACAGATATTGATGAAACTTGGTGTGTAGGTAGCTTATATAAAGAGCTAGCTTGGCATTACTTTTGTTGGGGGTGGGGCTAAGGTCAAGGTCACTGTTACTAAAAATTTAAAAATGGTGTCCGCCCAATAACTTTAGTTAGCATTGATAGTTATTGATGAAACTTGGTTTGTAGGTAGCTTATGTACAGAGCTAGCTTGGGATTGCTTTTGAGGGGGGTGGAGCTAAGGTCACGGTCACTGTTACTAAAACTAGAAAAATGGTTTCTTCCCAATAACTTTAGTTAGGATTTATAGATATGGATGAAATTTTGTGTGTAGGTACTAGTAGCTTATGTGAAAAGCAAGCTTGGAATTTCTTTTGAGGAGGGTGGGGTCAAGGTCACTGTTACTAAAAATAGAAAAATGGTTTCTGCCAAATAACTTTAACTAGCATTGATAGATATTGATGAAACTTAGAGCGAATGTAGCTTATGTGAAGAGCTAGCTATAGCTTGGGAGGTGGGGTCAAGGTCACTGTTCCTAAAAATAGAAAAATGTTTTTCTGCCCAACAAATTAGTTAGAATTGATGGATAGTGATGAATCTTAGTATGAATATAGCTTATATGAAGCTGCAGATTGAACTTGCTCATACAACAAATTAATTGGCTATAATTTCTGATTGCCCATAACAAAAACCTGGTTTCGTCGCATTGCGGCGCTTCTAGTTTTTATTTAAATCCCTATCTACCCTACCTAATAATTTTTGGGTTGTTACCCTATAAAACAATTTTTTTTTTCTAAGGCCTTGTGCTAAATCTTCAGTGTTGCGGGGTGGCCATATATAATTTGAAAGTCCAATAGTTTAAGTCCGGAATTATAGATATTCTGGTTTTCCAAAGCTAATCCTCAGGTACAAACAAAATACTACCATTTTAATGTACACAAGCTACTTCTGAAACAATAAAGTTATTGGTCTGTGACATGAATTTCAATAGCTCGAAATTCACATTTTATTTGTACTGGCATGGGAAAATCCAGTTATATAAATTTTGGGCTGTATATATTGACTAAAATAAAAGTTTTGCCCTTAGTTAATTGAGTAAAAAGAAAGATTGTTGGTATCCCCATGTAGTACTTTAAAGTTTATAACTTTTAAAAGGGTTCAAGTTTATTTCAGACATTTTTTTTTGACTGCTTTTCAATGTCTGCAGTTTCAGGGCACATGCATGTTTACAAACAGTCTCAAGTCTGTGTCTAGACTCAGACTCAGACTCAGAAAAGTATTATTATCTAGTTACAAAAAAACATCTGTATTTCATTAAGGCTACACACAAAAATAAATATAATTGGTATAGTTCAATTTTAAATAATAGTGAAATTCAGCAAATTGATTCATCAATACTTAAATTTACTAGAAGGAAAGTTATAATGAAATAAAGATTTGCAGTTTCGCAACTTGAGTCTGAACTCAGACTTGAGACTGTTTGTAAACATGGCCCCAGAGGCTAGCATTGTCTACATGGAAATCCTGGAGATGGACGGACCTATACAAAGCAAAAAGCACAATGTTATTTTTTCGTTCCTTATTGTTAATATGGCCTTTGAAAAAAGCAATTGTAATGCATTATGGTCTGTGTTATATAAATGGGCAATAGTCAATACGAAAATGGACAACAGGCATTGTATCTATGATGGAACTGATCATTTTCTGACAAATGAATGTTGTTTTTTCTGTGAAAAATATGTGGAATATTATTCAGCGATCTAATGAATCTCGGTGTCTTGGGAATTGGTGGTATCTTTTTGCCGTTAATGAATATTATTTTGTTTTCATTTATAGATGTCCAAGTCCCCATCGGACTTCTGTTCTTTCTCTGTAAAAAATGTAACCTCGTTAGGTCATGTTTTCTTTAACATGCAATATTGCATGGTCCTACAATATATTGTAAGGTTTTTACGCAATTTATTGCCCCTCTGTACAAATAAGTGATAATTTGATAATGGGTATTGGCTTATGGTCAGTTATAAAACATGGACAATAATAGCGGGAATGTGTTAAAGGTCCGAAATAACTAAAATTATCACTGACCAAAGATGACCTACCGAGAGCAGGATATTTTTCAACTGACTAAGATCAGGGTTGTAAAATGACTGTATCATGTTTGGGGTTTAGCGCCCAATTTTGTGGTGATGCTTGCTTTTTGTGGGAGGTGTCGTAAGCCCAGAGGGGCTGCATTATGATGCAAAGGGGATATAATTAAAGCGACATAAAGATACGGCCCACCCTTGACTGTGCTTCAATGATTGTGTATTGTTGGATTTTGTTGAGAAATATTCTTTAATATTTTATTTTTGTTTTAATATTATTAATGTGATGTTTTCTTTCTGTTACTGATAGAATTCCTTTAATATTCAAATATAAAAGAAATGATAAAAAATGGCATTGTCTAAAACAAATTTGTACCAGGTTTAAGTGTTTTCTTTGTTTTGGTACAAATTAACTCAAATAACTGTGAAGTTACAAGTAGGCGGAGCTTAAACAATCAATAAGTGTAGTGTAAAATAAATCAAAAAAAAATCACATATACTGTACGCTATAAAATTATCAAAAGTTGTCCTTGAACAGTAGTGTCCCCCTACCCTCTTCATAGAAATTATACACTAGTGAAAAGCGGCGCCTCATGGTGTATACATGTAGGTTCATAACTTGGATTGCAGTGCAGTAAATATTACAGTGCTTGGTATACTTGATGAAAAAAGGTGTCAAAAATGAACAGAAATTGCTCATTCTAAAACCTTTTTTAATTTTTCTCTGTTGATCGACACTCAAAGAATTCGCAAACAACTACTTGTATTTGCATTATAAAATAATAATTAATATCATATTTTAAAAAAAATATTATAAATTGCAGGATTTAAATTAATTTCAAATTTATTTCGCATTTATTGCGCAACATTAATAACTTGTTTGTTGTAGAAAATTGCTCGTGAACATTTTATTGACATCAAAGATTAAATTGAAATGCATTTCGATCTAATTAAGAAGCAGTCTACACGCTATATACCCTAATCTTTTATCAAATAAAACATCATTACTTTCAAATTAAAATAATTGTAACTAATTCCGTTGATAATTAATTTGAACAGTGCCTTTACAAGATTTAACAACTTCATTTTCTATAGCAAATTTAATGTTGAACATTATTTAAACATAATTATGATGTATAATTAATCTGCACCAAATAAAAGAGTATGGAAAAATCTGAATTTATGCTGAGGCAGATTAAACAGTGATTGGATTCATTCTCTCATATTATGTGAAAAGATTATTTTTAATCTGACAGACAAGATGGCATTGATAGAATATTGTTGTAAAATTTATAACATTGCAATGTCTCGGTGGTAATTTCGTCACCTTTACTGTCTGTATAGGATAAGATTTCAGGATAAGATATATCTTCTATGTTAGCCTATCAGAATGAGCCTCTAATAAGGGAGGTCTTGGGTTCTACCCAGGATTAGATCAGTGTCAACATTTCAGACTTATTTTATTTCTGAAAATCCACATGATGTCATTGTCATGAGGAATACTTTTTATGACACCAGACAGCACTCTGCTGATGCCTAAAAAAATACATTTGGTTCAGGTAGCACAACCCTACCTACGAAATCTGCGCAGACCCTACCATTTTTATAGTCAGTGAGGAAAAAAAACGATACATACTTGCCTTATCCGGGAGATAAAAATCCCCCGGAATTTAAAAAAAAAAACAAAAAAACTCAAGGGTGAAATTTAATACTGTTTAAAAAAGGTTTGATAAATGCCAAAAGGAAACCTTAACAACAAGTGATCAATTAATTTGAAGTAATGATCAAAGGCAAAGAAATATTACTATTTTGAAAAAGGAAGAAATTAATAATTTTCATTCCATTCTCTTAGTGTCTGAACGTCATCATAGCTGATAGTATTAAGCAGAAACTTTTAAAAGACTTTGGAGGAAGGTAAAATTAATTTACAGTATTACAGTATGACATGACAATGTATCATAAGAATATGATAAATCATGACATAAAATAATTCTGTATAATGAAAAAGTTAGAGGTTTTCATAGCAAAATATATGTGAATACATTTTTTCGTTCTTGCGTCTAAAAATACTTTGAAATTTCGCCGACTTAAACCTGCTAAAAAAATCCCCCTGAATACTACCATAATCCCCCTAAATTTCAGCCTTTCTGAACAAATCCCCCTGAATAGTCTCCAGAAAATATGGCATGTATGACGATAGAAAAAAATAATTATATTTTAATTTGTTTAAGCGTATGTTTTAATCTTCCTGTCCTTGAAAAGGATGTCACTCAAACCAAACCAATTTTTGCCCAGGATTTCAATGTGATTTAGATACATTTAAGGCAATTTAAAGTTCATTCTTGCATATATTTTTAAAAATAAGAACGTATTTCTTCTTTCTATATATTTCTTTTCAGACAAAAACAAGTGATACCTTAGTTATTTAAATTATACACAAAGAGCTAGAACATTTTCAACCACATGGGTTGGATGTAGTAACTGTTTTTTTACTTTAAGTTCTTACCTAATGTTAGCCTTGTAATGTCAATGGCCTGCCCTTTCTGCACTCATATAAAACTTTAAAGCCTAAGCAGAATATGTATGTGTGGATCTGTTTTTCAAATCGTCATAGAGCTGGTCAGGCTAAAAAATAAATATTCTTTGGCTTTAAATCACATAAAAACATTGAACATGGAACTTTAATGACTAATAATTTTCCTTACAGTTAAACCTCTAGATCTGACCTTGACTTTTCAGGGTGGCTTGGGTTGGAGTAATATGACCTTGACTTTGCCAAGTGGCTAGATCAGAGTAATAGGGTGGCTTGAGTTCAAGTTAAATGACTTTGACTTTGCAGGGTTGCTAGGGTCAGAGTTATGTGACCTTGAGTATGAAGGGTGGCTATGGTCAGAGTTCAATAGCCTTGAGTTTGACAGGTGGCTAGATGTATGACCTGATGACTTTGCAGGGTGGTTAGGGTTAGAGTGAAATGACCTTGACTTGGCAGGTAGGCTAGGGTTAGAGAAATAGGGTCCCTTAGGGTCAGAGTTATTTGACCTTGACTTTGCATAATATATGAAGATGAACTTAATCATCTCAACAGAAGTTATGTGGTGTCTGAAATGAACATGATTATGATCTACATGTAAAATGTGTGTAATGTATAAAAATGATGCTTCTGTAAAACATTATTATTTATACAAGAACTTTTTTCTCAGGGTCTGCACAATGTTTATGGTTCAGCCCAAGAGGGGGGGAGCAAGTCAGATTGTGATAAAAATCATTGGATTAGATATAGAGAAGATAAACAATTAATTTGTTTTACATCACATCGTTACACAATCTGTGCTGAACACCAGGAAGCCATCCAAAAACATGAGCCTGATTTATTTTCTTAGATATTAGCAAGTTTTAGCAAATGTGTTGACACAAAGTGTTATTTATTCATGAGGATTTGAGTTTTGTTGATTTCACATGTCAACGTTTTGCCATGTAGTTTTCTGCACCGAGATTTCTCACAATTTATGGTGTAAAAACGTGACGAGCTTCAAAATCTCTAGTCTTCGTGTCCTTGATGTTATTGTCATGCCTTGTAATGATTTTCAGGTCCTCTATCTTATTAGAACTCCATAAAGAATAAAGTTATATGGTCTGAAACATGACAAGATGTTTTTTGCCTTGTTTAGGTCTTGAGTATAGGATGGCCATTACCAGTTTTTCTGGTGGTAAAAAGTGATATATCAGTGGGAAAAAAAACGATATTTTAATGTTTGAAACAGTGAAAATATCAATTTAATATTTTTCAGTTTTTGAAATTTTGAGCTAGCTCCATGTCCAAAAGAGAGGAAACACAGGACTGGGACATACAATTTAGTTTTTTGCTTTAACGCTGCACTCTCAAAGATTGAACGTTTTGACTACTTTTTAGCTCACCTGTCACTTTGTGACAAGGTGAGCTTTTGTGATCGCCTTTTGTCCGGCGTCCGGCGTGCGTCATCCGTCAACAATTTACTTAAAAGACATCTCCTCCTTAACCGCTCAGCCAATATTTACAAAACTTCATAGAGATGTCCCTTTGGTGGTCTTCTATCAAAGTTGTTCAAAGAATTCAATTCCATGCAGAACTCTGGTTGCCATGGCAACCAAAAGGAAAAACTTTAAAAATCTTCTTTTCCCAAACCACAAGGCTTAGGCCGTTGATATTTGGTAGGTAGGATCACCAAATGGTCCTCTACCAAGATTGTTCAAATTATGGCCCTTGGGTCAAAATTGGCCCCGCCCCGGGGGTCATGGATTTTCTCTGTTTATAGTGAAAACTTCAAAAATCTTCTCCTCTTAACTTACTTGGACTAGAGCTTAGATATTTGGCATGATTCATCGTCTAGTGGACCTCTACAAAGATTGTTCAAATTATGGCCCTGGGGTCAAAATTGGCCCCGCCCCCGGGGGGTCATGGGTTTTCTCTATATGTTTATAGTAAAAAAAAAATCAAAAATCTCCTCTGAACTTACGTTGCTTAGAGCTTAGATATTTGGCATGATTCATCGTCTAGTGGACCTCTACAAAGATTGTTCAAATTATGGCCTTGGGGTCAAAATTGGCCCCACCCCGGGGGGTAGGGTATTCTCTATATGTTTATAGTTAAAACTTCAAAAATCTTCTCCTCTGAACTTACTTGGCTTAGAGCTTAGATATTTGGCATGATTCATCGTCTAGTTTATTATTTGTCTTGGAAGAGCCAATTTTTGTGAAAATCCATTGAAACCAGTTATGTAAGACTGCTGACAAAAAATTAGATCGCAGATTTTTATATTTAAGCTCAAAAATTGATGTTTTATGCATTTTTCTTAAACCGTAAGTAACGGTTTATTTGAGCTATAAAACATTAATTTTTGAACTGAAATATGAAAATCGGCAATATGATCTTTTATCATTGGTTTTCAGATATTTACGCAAAACTTTGCTCTTGCCTTGACAAAAAATAAAATAAAATTGTAAAAACGGTATATCTGTGAGATCTGTGGTCGAAATTAGCACAAGCCCGCAACCCCTGCACTGGTAAAATGCTTTCTGGGCTTGCTAACTCTGGGTTTTATACAGCAGCGCTTGTTCAAAAATGTTATGCCAATTAGTAGTATATGTATTCGGACTTGGTCATCTAAATGACTAATTTTGATGACTGCATTTTGGTACGTTTTTCTGAAAATCTACTGTCATTTTTATATCCTTTTTAGGCATAAAAAAATGGTTTCAGTGTAAGATATGAATTAATATCACCTCACGAAAACAAAAAGTAAATATTTAACTCTATTTAAACTGCACTCATAAAATATAGCTTTTGGTTCTCACTTTGGAAAATATATTGCGATCTTAAAATGAAACAAACAATTATCCTCTGTATATCATTATAAAAAGAAATTGATTAGAACTTTAAAATTTGAATAGAGGGCAAGATGGAATTGTGATTTAGATGTCTGCCTCTCACTTATGAGATCTCGGGCTTTGATACCTATAGCTGATGGCTGATTACAGTAAACTACAGGACTCTGTTTCCTACCAGGCATGAACTGAAGCTTGGGTTCATAATCAGCAGAGGCTTTCTTCATGATAGTCAGCTAAAATAAATAAGTTAAACCTGAAAGGTGTTGTTGGCACAACACATTGGTCAAGGGCACAACTCATTGGTCCAGAGACAAATTTCATTGTCCATGGGCACAGCTCATTGGTCAAGGGCTACAACTCATTGGTCCAGGAACAAAACTCATTGGTCATGGGACACAACTCATTGGGGCACAACTCATTGGTCCAGGTGTGAAAATCATTGGTCCAAGGACACAACTCATTTATCCAGGGGCACAACTCATTGGGGCACAACTCATTGGCGCACAACTCATTGGTCATGAGACACAACTCATTGGGGCACAACTCATTTGTCCAGGGGCACAACTCATTGGGGCACAACTCATTGGTCCAGGTGCGAAAATCATTGGTCCAAGGACACAACTAATTTATCCAGGGGTACAACTCATTGGGGCACAACTCATTGGCGCACAACTCATTGGTCATGAGACACAACTCATTGGGGCACAACTCATTTGTCCAGGGGCACAACTCATTGAGGCACAAGTCATTGGTCCAGGGGCACAACTTATTTGGGCACAACTCATTGGTCATGGGACACAACTCATTGTCCATGGGCACAACTCATTGGTC
Source organism: Mya arenaria (assembly GCF_026914265.1). Taxonomy (NCBI): domain Eukaryota; kingdom Metazoa; phylum Mollusca; class Bivalvia; order Myida; family Myidae; genus Mya; species Mya arenaria. Next base: position 25,716,068 of record NC_069124.1, on the reverse strand, counting down.
CAGGGGCACAACTCATTGGTCCAGGGACACAACTCATTGGTCCAGGGGCACAACTCATTGGTCCAGGGGCACAACTCATTGATCATGGGACACAACTCTTTGGTCCAGGGGCACAACTCATTGGTCCAGGGGCACAACTCATTGTCCATGGGCACAACTCATTGGTCCAGGGGCACAACTCATTGGTCCAGGGGCACAACTCATTGGTCCAGGGGCACAACTCATTGGTCCAGGGACACAACTCATTGGTCCAGGGGCACAACTCATCTGTCATGGGACACAACTCATTGGTCATGGGACACAACTCATTGGTCCAGGGGCACAACTCATTGGTCCAGAGGCACAACTCATTGGTTCAGGGACACAACTCATTGGTCCAGGGGCACAACTCATTGGTCCAGAGGCACAACTCATTGGTTATGGGACACAACTCATTGGTCCAGGGGCACAACTCATTGGTCCAGAGGCACAACTCATTGGTCCATGGACACAACTCATTCAGGTCCAGGGGCACAACTCATTGGTCATGGTTACAACTCATCGGTCCATGGACACAACTCACTCAGGTCCAGGGGAACAACTCATTGGTTAAAGGGCTCAACTAATTGATTAAGGGACAAGGCACAAGATATATTTTAGCCATGTTTATTATCATAACCTGTTTTGAGAAAAACACATTACACCTATGACAAGACCTTGATCTGTTTCATAAAACAACAACAGACAATTCATGTATGCTCAAGAATTCTGTGTTTTTTCTGTGTACATAATAACTTATACCCTAAAACTATTTGTGTCTGAGAAAACTGTTACAGTGAAATCTTTTACTGCTTTTGCATGGTTTTCATTAGTTTAATTCCTGAAGTATTGTTCTGTTTAACCGCTTGCAATAAAACACCCCCAATTCCCTGTGTGCTGCTCCATTAAAATCCCATTCATGCCTGTTTAGAAAATTTGCACCATATAAATCAGAAACTTCAAAAAAACCATGATTACTTTCTCAAAAATACAAACAGAAGCATAGTGGACTTTTATGACTTTATTGTCCGGATGTCCCCATAATTTAACATGAAGAAAAGCATAAGAAAAAAAATATTCCTATATAAATAATTCCGATTACTTTTCCATCTGGACCTGTTACGCTTGTCAAAATCTCATCAAAATCTCTACAAGACAGGAAGACAGCTCAGAGAGGGTCACTAGTTTTCCGCCAAATTGTTCTCGTTTTCTGCTACAATATTCTTTTTTAGATTTTGAGCTGGCACTGTTTTCTTTCACCAGAATTGTTCTTGCTTTCTACTAAGTTTTTAACTGTGAGCAAAATTGAGGTTGCATCGCACTAAATTGTCTGATGTCTCTAGCTCAGCAGGAGTTCCCATCATGATGTATGTTCCAGATGCACCCACTAATCCATAGATTTTTCAGAATGTGTCTTATGAATTTGTTGAATGTTATTTATGCATGGATGTCATGACAGTGATTCTTTGTCTATCTAAAATGGGGATGAAATTGGGCCCCATTTACAAAAGTGGTATCAAATTATACAAATTTAAAAATTATTAAATTTTACATAATTTTCTTCCCATAATTTTGGAAATGGACTGTTGTCAATTTGTTTTTAATAATAATTAAAGACTTTTTTTAGCAATTTCTCAATAATAAATGTTTTAAAAATCTAAAATTTTAACTATTTGGTGTCGCTATTTTCACCATTCAATTAGGGCCCAGGCCCCTTTTATAATAAGGTAAGAAAAAACACATCATGGGCTACATAAAATTCATTTGATAACAAACTTGATTTAATTGCCTTGAATTAGATAAAAAAAAACATTTCTATGCATTAAACTTTTATATTCATTATATTTTATTAATAAATAACCTTGTAACAGATTTATTTTATTTTTTTTTTATTGAGGAAGAACCAAAATCTTCGCTCTTTTAGTTAACATGGCCAAGTTCCTACAAATGATTTCTTGATGTTTTCAAAATATTTTTAGCCTTGAATCCACCTATCAGGTTGTCATGGTTCAATGACTTCTCAGTACATTAAGGAGCACAATTTCCCAGAACTCATTGACAGATTTAGGCGAGAAAACACCAGAAAATACACAAAAACCTACAATTATGAGTAGTTTCCGTAATTTGCGTATAATTATATAAATTGATGCGTTGAAAGACGAAAATTACTTGTGAACATTACTTTACTCGAATATTCTCCCTCGGTGTTTGTGGTGCAATTTTTATGTTATTTAGACGTGAGACATTCGTAAAACGCCTGCTTCATGATGACAGGATTTACTGGCAATTACTATGTTAATGTGTGTTACATGTGGTCGTCTGTTGTTGATACATAGGCAATTTTCGAGGTCTTTCACTCTTTTTTTCTCATCTTTTGTTGGGTTTATGAATGTAACAAGTTTTGTACCGAACATGTAAAAAAAAACATCCATTGCATTTCAGAAATAGCAAAGTTATCTTTTGTTGTATAGTTAATACAACATGTTTTTCACACCTTGGAATCGACAAGTCTACTACCATTGCATTTCAGAAATAACAACTGTCCTCTGAACGCAAAATGGCAATCAACATCAAAAAGGGTCAAAGAAATTTTTTGCAGTTATTTAGAACCTTGATGTTAAATGTTTTGTTAACTTGTGATCGTAGAAAATTCTATTTGGTGAGAAATTCTACAACAATTAACTGGCTGCTGGTGGAAATCCCATTTCTTCTTTCAATTTTCACACCCTATAGATTAGCATACAAAGACATCTAATAAAATTAAAAGAAAACTAAGAAACACACAAAAGTAGGAGCAATTGTTCCCTTATGCATGTTTTTATCACCAATATATTGGTTTCCTGCATAAATATTTTACCATTGTTCTTGAGGAAGTCTTTAAAATTTATTGAAAAGCTTTACTAAATTCTAGTTTCAGAATTTGCCGAAGCTTTGTATACATTACATGCACATAATGAATACAATGAAAAATGACATAATATACATGTTAATAAATATCTTACATAAAAAATGTGGTGTTCATTTTTTACTAGTTTGCAGCTTTGTTTGCATAAACATCATGTTAAAAATGTAATGTAACATATTTTACATGTTATTAACCATCTTCCATTAAAAACACATGTATATCCTTAGTTAATTGCTTTAACTTATGGCCCTTATTTTTTTAAATGCATGAAGTCCCTTATAACAGGATAAAGCTAAGCTCATTATTTTTCTACACCTTCCTTTCAGATTAAACTCGGTATCCTTCATAGAAACCAGTGTTATTTATTCTTCCTTTTTGGTATATTAAAACAATTGTATGAATTGTGGTAAATCTTATTTGGGAGTAAAATTGCATCTTTAATGAAATAAGCTACATAAGCTTGCTAAGTTTTAGAAGTTTCGATAAATTGGGGCCTGCATGTACTTTATACTTTTTGCACCAATTGGCATTTCTTTTTCTGTATGTGTAACAAATGAAGGGAAATTCAAATAAATGGCAGACAATCAAATTCTCAAACACTGAGCGTAATGTTATTTTACAGTAACACTACATTTACAGTAACCAAAACTGTGAAATGACCAAATTTATTGACATAAGCATTATCAACAAATTTGTTTTAGGTAGTAAATATCTATCAAATTGTTAATTCTGTTTTAACAAATCCTTTTAAGCACGCAGTGTAAATTTGCCAATGTTATTATTCCGAACTGCTGTGCAGAATTCGTATAAAAGACCCTTGACATTATGACATTTTGATTGATTCATAAAGTTATAATCTGCAACGAAAATACAACCAATGTATATTTGAGTTGGCCACGTTGGTTATGTCAGAAAACAAATCGGAGTATCTATAATTGAAGTGGGATACTGGTTTCTTACACAAATACAGACTTCTGTTGATGGTGCTGGCTTTGCTTTGACAGCTGTTTAGTCTTTTGCCAACAAAAAAATTCTTTGACAGTTTTGGTTTATTGTTTCAGGATTCTGACATACAAAAAATGTTGAAATGACCTTAGTACAGCATGCCTATAATACAACATACTGTATTGTGAGAGGGAGAAAAAGGGATTAAGAATTCTTCAAATTTGTAACTTTGTTTTGGAAAGAAGTCTATAATGAAGCTGAACAAAAGCCAGGCCTGGTTTTGAAGTTGTCTGTATTTTCAAAGAAAAAAAGAGGTGGTATTGCTAAAGCCTAATTGGTGTTGGTGCCCTGCTTCCAGAGCATGCAAAAAGTTGAACCTTTGCCAATTTTTTTTTTACCTAAACTGTTTAAGATATTTAAACGAAACTTGGTATATACTTATGTACAGCAAGGACCGTAACTCTGACCTTAGGAATTATTGAGTCATGCTACTGGGTTAGCAAGAAAAACAAACAGGTATAAGCATTGACATGCGCTGTGCAAATCATCTGATTTCACCTTTACTGAAGCTTGTTACTGGTTTGCTAATTTGTTTTGCCTACTCAAACAATATAACAGAGGTTAACTTGAAAAGATCATTTGTCCACTGCAGAGCGATGATGCTATGCGTACAACATCCTATGCGTTAAACTTATCATGGTTAATCCTCTGATGAATGAGAATGCTGCAGAAGAACAAGAGTACTCTTCAGAGATTTATGACAGAGGTGTCCTGGAGGGCATCGGATGCATGAATTTGGTGATTTTGGTGACCAATTGTCAGTGCACTGATATCTTTAAACCTGTACATTGCATTACAATACAGGGATTGAGAGGTAAGTAGTTGGACCACCAAATACAGATCACCCTGTGTCTGTTCCCTAACAAAGAAAGGTTGGTATTGCAAAGAAATACAGAAATAGGAGATGATTGCCATTTTGGACTATTTCCCTATCCAGTATCCCTTCAATTTAGTCACATAAGAGGGTTTGGGGTTTTTGTGGCACCGGTACCAACCTTTATTTCAAGAGGTTCATGTTTGAGCTTTGCTAAAGGCACTACCTTATTATCAGGGGCCGGTCGAGGCTTTGACTTAAGAGGGGGCATAACTGAGGGCATAACCTTTTGACTTGCGCCCCTCTCTCAGAACCAAAATTTATTTTGTTTCAAGTGTTGGCAGGGGTGTTCGGTGGTATTCCCTAAGAAAATTTTAACATTTTATCATCCAAAATAGTGCATTTTGAGCGTATTCTTTTTTTGCCAAAATTGAAATAAAAAGTAAACTTGGATGGTTTTAGGGGGGCGAGCGCCAGGTGTGCTCCCCCCACTATCCTCAAGATCCGCTAGTGATCATTGTCTCTCTTAACAGACTCAAATGTAAAAACTGATTTTATCCCGAAATAATGGAATGGAAAATTATTCACATAGGTAGAGGCTTTTTATTGTAATTGAGTTATCAAAATAATTCCATAATGCTGTTGTGTAGGGATGATGTTTGCAAAGATAGATGGTGCTTATTTATTTTGACTCACAGACTATCTTTTGAAACAGATGGCTTTCGTCTCTTTGTGAAGTCAAAATAAACGTCTATTGTATATCTTGCTAAAGAAGTAATAATAAACATAAAGTATTATATTTTCATTACAAGAATCTATTTAGCTGAGGTGTTTATATATACCTAAGTACATTAAACCAATCCAGGAAGCAAGGTATATTTCAGACATGAAAAACATCTCACAGACAGTAATATGTAATTATGTTTTTTCCAGTAAATATTTTTTATAATTATAGCTGAAAGGCCAAAGAATTATTTCGAGCTTGAAGATGATCGACATCCCATGATCCCATCTTATAGGAGTTTATGGATCATGTTTATAATTCCACCTCAAGTCAGTTTTTCTGCCTCATGCAGAGATGACAATCTCTTCCTCAGATGGCAGAGTAAGTGTATTGTTAATGGCTTAACGCCATATATTCAAAAGAAGGGTTACTGTTAAACTGTTACTATAATTAATACATATTAGATCATAACCTACATTTCAAGCGAATGAAATCTTTTTCTCAGATGGCAGAGTGAGTGTATTTGTAAATGCATTCTAAATTGAGGTAACTGTAAGAGCCATTACTATAATTAATACATATTATATCATAACCTACATGCCAAGTCAATGAAATGGCTTATCAGCCTTCAATAAGGTAACCACACTTGTTTGTTAAGAATTGTAGTTTACAACCTAACAAAAATGATCAATGTCATTATTTGGTTTATCTCACAAAACCATGTTATAATCTAAGTCAGTGTGAAGATTATGGGCCAAATTGCTCAGAACCTTTTTAAAGTTAACAACATTGTTAACATAATCATTGTTAACTTTGAAAGGTGAACTATTTTCCCCTACCTTGTAATACATGTTGTAATCTAAGTCAGTAAGAATATTATGGGTAAATTGTTCGGAACGTTTTTAAAGTTAACAATTTTGTTTTCGGCTTTATTGTTAACTTGAAAAGGGAAAATATTTTCATGAAATGCTTATGTATTTAGATAAATTACATATGTCTGAAACCAGTGTCTCGATTTTAAAGAAACATAAAGCAGATCACATGAGTATCAATGAAACTTCCTGAGTAGTGAAGATTTAAAAGTTAAAAATGATGACGTTAACAACATTGTTAACATTAACATAGTTTTGAACAGTAAGACAATTAATTATGTAAAATCTTAATATGCTTGCCTGTCTTAATCACTAAGATTTTACACCATAATTATGTTCTGACTTTTAAGCAGATAAAATTCTTGACTCTTTTAAAGCTAATGTGATCAAATTAATGTTGTAGCCAGAAATAAGAAATAGTTACGAAAAATATTGACTTAGTTATCAAACAATACATTTTTTGTAACATTTAATTTATTTACGGCAGGTATAAGGAATGATCGTATTATTTTTGTAGTTTTTCCATGTTTCCTTGACAATCTGCAGATGGCTCCTTAAAATTCTTCTTTTGGGATGAGGACGAAAATGTTTCAGACGTTTCTGATGTTTTGCTTTTTACCCGCATATTTTGTAAATTGCTTTCTCCCCTCTTAACAGTTATATTTACAAAAAATATGATAAAATAGACGTAATTTCCTGAATTCTCAGCTCTGCGTGAAACATATGCAACAATGACTGTAACGAAACAACAAAAAGAATTAAACGTGCCCGTAAAATGCTGATGAACATAAGGAAGAGTCGTTACTTGGAAAAACCCACACAGTAGACTTAATGGAAGGCATTTTGGTTTTATTGCGAAACATAGTGGGGCTGCCTCAGTTCATGTAAAAATTGTTATATTTTATAATTAACGGCACATGTATTCGACTCGACATCGGGACGTTAAAAAAATACTTGTTCGCACTTCATCAAAATGTGTAGGATTTTGCTGAGATTTACCAAGATTTTGGTATTCCTGTGATCCGTTGTTCTGAAAGCATCTGTGCTAGCTTTTGTCCTAATCCTCCATGTATTTGATGAATGTTTAATATTTTCAATGAAATGGGAACGAATGGGTTTTTCTGCGTCATATTACTATAAACTCTAATGAAGAAAGTGAAACTCACAGCGGTATATGTTCTTATATGTTCAGTTGTGATACTTAGAATGCGGTTTGGCAAGTTTTTGTGATTATATGAACACATGATCAGGTGTCTAAGTACTTAAATTGTGATGTTTTGTCAGAATTAAAGTTGGTTGTTTTTTCATACAAACATATCAAGCCCATATTTTTGCAATAAATTAGATCCAAAAGGGAAAATAAGTATGTTTGATGGTATAGTTTTGGGATAAAAAACAAGTACACAAGTTTCTATTGGTTGTAATGGTTTTATCAAAAAAAAAAAAGAAAAACACCGGTAAATGTGCAGAAAAAAATGACTTGAACAAGAGAATTAACATTTAACATTAACATTAAGTTATTTCAGTTTTCAAGACTTCAATGTAACAGTGTATTCAAAATTAAAAGACGAGGGTTAAAAAGTATGATATTTCTTTTCAACTTCTAAAAGATTTGTTTGCTTCCGAATTTGTTAGCAAATATTTGAAAAGTTGAAAAATAGGGTTACGGCTTTTCCCCCCTCCGTTTTCAGACAATCCGGATCATCATAAAAAAGGCATTTTAACCATTAATAAAGGGTCCTGTATGATTATAAGAGACTAGGTCTGTAATACAAATGTATGAAAATAAATCATATTCAGTCTTTGCCGAAATGTACTTTATTTTGTTGATTTTAATAATTACATGTTACCTTAACCCCCCTATGAGAGATAGCGATATAAAAAGAAAAATCTTAGTGTCAGGGTTATTGTTAATATTGTCCATTAATGTTTGCACGAATATTACGATTTTTAAATGGTCAATCTTAAACAATAATCTACACATCCAAAGACAAACATACGAATAAGAATTACAATTATAAAGAACACCATTGTCAACGGTCTTCTATTTTGGCCCACCAGAACAGTTTTGATATAACATTGCTTACGAGAATAGTGTTTTGTGTAAGGCTATCAACAATGGTGTCAGTAGGGGTCTTGAAAAGGGCCGATTGGGCGTGATCCTTTGATTGAGACTTCCTCATAAGGGATTCCTGTGATTCATATAAGTCCTTTGTCAAAATGTTTGAAAATTGTTGCGACACTTTTTGTCTCCTATTTTAATTTATATTTTGCATTATTAAAACACAATTTGATTGTGTGAATGTCGTTGGCTTTCTGATAGCAAGTTATTTAATGTCTGTGTTCCCTTATGATATGCCCTTTAATTAAATGAACTTAAGCTCGCACAGGTAACTCCAGTGTCTCTACAGGATAATTTACATTCGGCACTCCTCGATTTTCCATCGAAAACAACCTTGAATGTATATGGACCGTTTACAGTGTCAGAACTCTCTGAGTTTTTTTTCGATGGAAAATGGCAAAGAACTTTCGATTCAATAATTTAATGCAAGACTTAGTATTATAGAATTATGCAGTTGTTTTTTTTTATTTCAGCTCAGATGTCTCATCTTGTACTATCCATGGTCAAATGTTTGCTGCCTAGCAACCTCCTACAACATTCATTGCTCGGAAAAAAAGAAAATATATAGGTATTTTATTATAATAAAGTGCTTTTCAACATCTTTGAAAGTATGGGTGTTTTCTTTACAGAAAATTCAGTTGGATGCCTGAGTCAGAACCAGGCTAGACTGACCTTATTCTTTGTAAAGAAAACTGATTAACACCAATTATTACATAATGCATTATTACAACAAAGATCGGCTTGATGCCAGAAAAACCAAAGGTCACAATTAACTAGTCAGACCGATTCCAAAATTATTATTAGACAGAAAACTGTAAATGCCAAATTTATCAGAAGGCTCCACACTTATCTCAATTTGTAGATGGCGAAAATAATATAAAGCATCATTGGATGGAAATGAAGCAATGTAAGCTGAATTCTGCTTTATTAGGCTTAATTATGATAGACAATATGAAAATGAAAAATGAATAATGGGGAAACTGGTTTACATCAGGGAATATTAATGAGTAAATTGGACATTTTGCTGGTGTTTTCAGAGGGTGCTTACTGTTTATGATGTTAATTAATCCCCTCTTGGAGATTTCCATAAGCCAAGGTTAAGCTTAGAGTTTCATGAAATACCCTCGGAAATGTCCATCTTAATTCTTATGAATGTCAGTAGTTTTCATTTGGGCTTGTGCCTGCTCAGTGGAAACTTTTGATATGAATAATATGTAATTTAATTACCTCTACAAATTAAGGTCCTGTTGTGAAATCTATAATATTAGGCATAACTAAAAAATATGATGGTTTCTGGTTAAACAACTTTCCCAAATTGTTTGCCAAGCTGTCCGTAAAATGGAATGTGTTACCCTGTATCTTAAATAGTGTGGGCACTGTCACACTGGACCCCCATTCAGTGTGTGCGCTGTCACACTAGACCCCCATTTCATTTGCCCACTTTCACACTAGAACTTCCTTTCACTTGCCCACCGTCACACTGGACCCCTATTGAATGTGCGTGCTGTCACACTGGACCCCCATTTAACGTTCTTCCTGACAGACAGTTGTAATTTTACTGGTGAGGCGCAGGATCAAACCAGTGTGAGTCAAGTGTCTTACCACTAGAAAATAACCATTGGTGTAGCTTCTGCTAGACAAAAAAGCATGGGCCTGCATGTCAGTTTGCTTCTTTGTTGTTTCTATAAAGAAATAACATAATCTACCCAAAAATGAGACCTTTTTTATTGAAATTTGATGTCAATTTTTTCTCTGGATATACATCAAAAGCAGTCTACATTTTAAACAAAAAATCTGTGGAGCAAGCCCCTGCGGTCTGCACATCAAAATCTGTCCAGCCTCTAACCCCCTGCCATGATTTTTTTTTCACAATTATTTTACAGCCAGAATACAGTAAATTTACCACAGCATTAAAATGATTAGTTTATTTCATTTCCACAATAAACAAAGCATAACAAATCTGACTAATCCAGCTACGACAGGGTCAAGAAACTGAAAAATAAACAAAAGTCTAAATTAAATATTGTTATTTTGTTACAAATTTAAATGATTATATAATGAAATTGCATACTCTCTGATGTTTTAATATTTTTTATACCCCCCAAAACAAAGTTTGGGGGGGGTATACTGGAATCGGGTTGTCCGTCTGTCCGTCTGTCTGTCTGTCTGTCTGTCCGTCTGTCCGTCTGTCCGTCCGTTTTTTTTTTGTCCGGGATTCATCTTTGTCGTTATTGAACAAATCTTTTTCAAACTTTCAGATATTAATGGCCATGATGTAAACTTGCGCCTCTGTGAAATTGGTACGGGTCACATGACCCTGACCAGAGTTATCTCCCCTTGATGTGTTAAAGTAGGCAAAATAAGCCCTGTCCGGGATTCATCTTTGTTATTATTCAACAAATCTTTATCAAACTTTCAGAAATTAATGGCCATGTTGTAAACTTTCGCCTCTGTGAATTTGGTACAGGTCACATGACCCTGACTGGAGTTATCTCCCCTTGATGTGTTAAAGTAGGCAAAATAAGCCCTGTCCGGGATTCATCTTTGTTATTATTCAACAAATCTTTATCAAACTTTCAGAAATTAATGGCCATGTTGTAAACTTTCGCCTCTGTGAATTTGGTACAGGTCACATGACCCTGACTGGAGTTATCTCCCCTTGTAGGCAAAATTAGCTTTGTCCGGCCTAACTCCAGGGCAAACAACCTAGACATGGAGGGGTGGGGGGTATTCGTTAGCCTATGGCTTACAGTTCTAGTTCATTTCTTCTTTGATTCCTGAATAAATTATTCAAAGAATCATAGAATGTCCAAAATTTTGAAACAGTATAAACCAGGCATCATAAGAACATTTTTCTAAAATCATTTGGTATAATGTAACAACCTCTGTATGTCATGCTATTTGAATGGATTATTATTTACATGAACATCAAACTCATGACAGAAAATTGATACAACTCATAAAGCAAATATTCTTTTGATTCCTAAATACCTCCGATTCTAATATTCCCACTAAAAGCCGAGGACCGCCATACCATGATGTGACAGTCGGAGTATGCCTGCTGTTTACAAAATATGGGATATGCCTAATCCAAGCTAATAGTCATTTAACATCTTTGTTTAATCATTATGACAAGTTGTTGACTCTTATTTCTTTGTGTCACAGAAGCGGATTATATCTCCTCCAAACAGAGGGGGGGTTGGTTGGCCCCTGACCTACCTGCCATACACAAACAAGGCCATGTATCCTGGGACCCCTGGAATTCAGGCCAGCATTAAAAAAGTGAGTTTGCTGTGTCCTGACCACCGGCAGAAGTCTTCTGTAAAATGTCCTTTCTCAAATTAATGATGACCATCCCCGTATTCAAAGCTCTTTCCTGTAACCAAAGACCGAAAATCGGTAATTAAGTATGTCTGAGGCTAGCAAGTTTGCCTTCGGAAAAATGATCAACTTCCTTAAATTGGGGAAGATGATTTTTGAAAATATTAATATTTCTGAAAAAAACAAAAAACATCCTTACTCAAATTAAGTAAGTCTTTTCAAAAACATTCTTTATCAAATTATGTAAATCTTCTTAAAAAAAACCCCCGTCTTACTCAAATTATAAAAGCAAGTAAACTCTTAATTAGAAATGAGTATTCCCCTGAGAGTTTAAAAGTTTTCCATATAAAAAAACTGAAACAAAGTCAAGAGATGAATGACGAAAAAAGCAAACTTTTTTTAGGTCTGGCCTAAGGATCTTTTTCAAGCATTTGTTTAAGTTTAGTGCTTCTAATGTGTGATATCTGGGAAGAGAATTGATCCCCTCTCACTTTAATTGATATCAAAGATTCCCTTCATCTCCACCTGTACGCTTCAATTATTATTTTTATGACCATAATCCACCTAGAATGTCTATTTTAGTATTGATTATCGCGTATTCAATGAGTTCAAAATATACATTTGAAAAACAAATTTTCTGTAATTGGTTATTACATTTTTTGTGATTCATTAACATAAATATATAGCTGTTACAAGCCATCACAGAAAAATCATCATATTTATTAAATGTTATTGCGTATTTTTCCATTCCAATGCTTAAATTATTTTTATGTACGTTGATAATCATTATTTCTATTATGCAAATTGCACCAGTAAATCAAACTATTTTTATTTATGCTCATTTCGCTGATAAACCATGATGAAAACATTATATCAACCGTGGCTGATTATTATTGGCGATTGGTAGCGAGATGAAAAACGGGAGTGAAAGCGTTCATTACCTGAACGGCACAAACATTATAGGTTAAATTGTGATGATTTACATGCACACTTAGGGATTTGTCGATAACATGAACTGTACTCACGCAAGTCATACAAGGAACAAAAATTTCAATTTATTTCAGTGATGAGTCCACAAATGCGTTTAAATGATGAGAATTTTTCGCACCTGGAGGAATGGTCGCGTCTGATCATTGAATCGGCACCTTTTTTCATTAAATTGTCCTTTTGGATAAAATCTTGTTTTCAAATCAAGTGGCATAGCCATGTCATTTTCCAGTATTCAAACTTTTCAAATAGTTCACTCCTTATTATTTAAGCTGTTTTGTGTTATACGAGAAAGAAGGGGACTTGAAAACAGTGCCCATGTTTGTATGGGCTTTGACGATAATTTTTTATCGATAAATTTGATCGATTTTAGATAGCCTGCCAGTTTGAAACTGTTACAAATACCACCTCTTAAGATCCTCTTGTATTGTTTTAATACTTAATTCATTCTCAGTGCGTTTGTTTTTCAGCTCAATTTCAGAGTGCAGTTTTCAAGATAACACACAGATGAAAAGAGAGGCTATTGGACGGATCGCTGCGTCTAAACCAGTAATTGAGAATACTTAATTTGCCAATTTAATAGAAAAAAAGTTTAAATAAATGAAGGAGCCTTCTATAATCTCAAATACTGTCTTATCTAGTACTGGTAGCTTCTTTGTTGTTCAGATCTTAGTGAAAAAAATCCTTGAAAGAAATTATTCGCCTTTGTAATTTTTGACACAATTTAATTTTATTTCTTAAACCTTGTGAAAGTGAATTAAAAAATTGTGTAACATAGATACTCGAGACTGAGGTTGAGATAAAATGTTCATTCTTGTTAATTTTAGGTATGAATTTTTCATCTTCAGAGAATTTAAATAATATATCAAAATATTCATAATATTGGTGGGAAATTGACATGAAATCCATTATATCGAATCCTTAATGAATTTAAACACTGAACCATACCACATTTTTCCTACATTTCGTATTCGTAGTTTTACAATAATCTGTTTGATGTTTATCAATCGAAAAATGTCGGAAGTGTTATGAGCAAGAATAATAGGTTTTTGTGTCCAAAAAAGGTTTCTTTGCTCCAATTTATCACAGTATAGCAAAAATTGGTGGTATTAGTCGGGATTGTAATAAGCATTTATATTTGTGACCGTACCCATAATGAAAGGTCTTGCGTGTAACCGAAGACCGATAATGGGTAATTAGGGATGGTCAGAGGCTCGCAAGTGTGCCCTCCGAAAAAAAAAGGATCGACTTGCGTAAATTGGTGCAGATAATTGATTTTGTAAAAGTACTTTTCTTGAAAGCGAAAATCAAAATCACTATCACTATTTTTTGCAGAGAAGAATTATTGGAATCATCAATGACCTAGTACATTTTTTTTTATCAGATTGATTCAGGCAGTAATTTGATGGTCGATACATGGACGATGGTTGTAAGTTGTCAACTGGCAAACAAGCGTTCACTGCTGACTCGGGACGTTGTGGTTTTTGAGGTGAGAAACGAACTTACTTAGGCGGCGATGGTGCGGGTGGGATGAAAGAGAGCAACAATAGACAAGTGATGACGTTTGGATGAATAAGCGCGGGTCGTCTTAAATGACAGGAGTTGAAAACGTTTATTTTGTTAACAAAAGTGATTAGTTTCTGGTAGTTAAATTTGATACAGAAGTAAATGCTGAAGTTTATTAGAATTTTAACTTTTTGTGAAAAGGAAAAATATATTGGATATTTGAGAAGTTTTATTTATTTAGGAGGGGTTATGCCCGCTGTAATTGTAAAAGATTTTGGACTTTAAGTAGTTGTTTTGTTACCTTCAGGTAATTAATGGCTTTGGCGGAAGAATATGTTATGGAGTTATAATATCAAAGAGGGTAATATTTAAATTTATTAGTTGTGTCTTATCTAAGGGCCTTGCATTATGTAATTACAAACTGAAATTAGTAAAAAAAACGTACAGATTGTAGAACGACTGTCGCTGTACTTAGAGGATGTTAAATTATAATGTCACAACATTGATCGAAATAATACGCCTGTCAATTAGATGTTCGTCAAACGTGTTCTATCATTTCTTTACGCCACTCGTGCGGTAATAAAACATTTTGTCAATAACAATTTTGTTAATATTTGTTGATGGATTATTCAAGCTTCATGTTTCTATGGGATGGTCTGATTTAAGCTGTTAGAAAAAATGAGGTTTTGTAAAGCCAGTTTTTAAAACTGAATATAGTGCAACATGGAAAAGGGCACATTGTATATGGCTGTAAAAAGCTTAAATATTATAGATCTGACAGAAAATATAAGGGACTGCATGGCCTTCTCATATAATAAGTCTTGTAAGATTTTGGGAATACTGGACATCTGATTCTTTTATGGGCACCAGTGTATAGAACTGCCACATGGGACACACATTTTACATCCTTCTTAGTATAGTTCAAACTTATTTACCGTATTTTACAACAATTGTGAATCAACTTATTACAACATAATATTGATAAGTCTCGATGGCATGATGTTACACAAGAGTGTGGTCTGGTGTTGCATTGTGTTGGGAGTTGCATAAACCTGTATACCCTTTAGGAATCCACTTGTCTAGCTTGGTAACCACAAATCAAACTCACATACATCCAGGCCAGGAATTGAACCCAAAACGACTTGTTGAGTAGCCAGTGTGCTTCCCACTGTGCATAATGGACAAATACAGTAAGTATTTTAAATACAGAGATAGGGGAACAAACCTGTGACCCCTGGGTTGACAGTCAAGTGGCTTATCACTAGGACAATAAGCCTGAAAATTTTAGTACACTTAACAAAAGTATGAATTAATCCATTTAATGATCATCTGGTAACCATGATGACTAAGTCTTAAAATTATTGTTTTAAGAGTGTTTTTCTGTATTGTGCTAAATTTCGCTGTGTAAAACCCCCCTGGTATTATATCAAAATCCCCTGGAATTCAGATCCCCTATGAAACCTCTCAGAAATATGGCATGTATGAACATCAGCTCCTCAGACTTTTGACAAAGCCATGTTTTTAGGCAAAAATAATGGGCTCCAAGATGTTATGCCACCAAATTCAGAATAGTCCTGAAAATAGCTTTACATAGAATAAATACACTAAGATAGTATATCGGGACTTTCTCAATAGACACATTAATATGGCAAACAATTGGCTTAACCAAAGGGTGCTTATGCTGTCTATGTCAATATTTTAAGGGCCCTAATATGATTAGTAATGGATAGGGGTCCAGATAAGATTATGTTATTGGTGGGGGAAATCAGACCACTTCACAGTTGCTAATATGAAGGAGTTGTCATATAATAACAAGCATATCAGATTTACTGTTGTATGGTATGAAATGATGTTGGGGTTGATTTAATATTTCATTAGCTAATTTGTTTGATTAAATACCATGAATATGCCATGCTGTCAGAAAGTTGTATTGTTCCGTCATATTGTGAACACTGTTTGGTTTAGCCCATATTTATGGGAAAGTAAGTATGTCAAATTATACCGAAAGTGCAAAAGCAGACAGTTATGACAATTTGAGATCACTTGAAGAATCTGATGATGAATATGTATGAGAAAGTTAAAGAATTCTATTTTGGCGACTACCAACTATTTGTAATGTACACAAATGGGATAAAAAAAACCGATGATAGAGAATTTTTGAAAAATCAATCATTAATGATTGAGGTCGGTGATAATTGATTGAATAATCTTGCAATCGATTACTGCTTATAATGTGGCTGCATTATCTAAACATACAAAAATATGGTAGAAAAACAGTACAAATAATTTTGTATTGACAGCTTGAAAAATTACCTCCAAATAACACAAATACAGCATAATTAATAAGCTCGTTCATTATTAATCACTTTTGTTAACAATTAAATGAAGTTTGTTATTCTTTAGAACATTTTATATGAACCATTGATTTCGATTACATATTCAAATGTTGATCAAAATAATGATTTTTTACATTGAGTTTCAATCAGTAGTATGTTACCCTTAAGTCAAAAAAAAAAAGAGTAGCAACTCTTAGTAAAATCATTTTAAATGTTCTGGTTAATTAGGGACCCCTTTTTGCCGGAAATGATGGTTTTTCTTGAATAGCTTGAAAAATACTTATATAGTAATTACTTTAAAAAATGTCCCGGATAGGATATTTCTTTTGTTTTTGTTGAAAATGTTAACAAAGTCATGTTTCAGTTAAAAAAAGGCTGGAACATTTTGCCAAAAATTTGTCTTAAAATGAACTAATAAAATTATGGAATTATGATATTCGGTAGACCATAACTGATGTCCAATTTAAATCAATGCTACAAGCCTTTGTCACTTATTATTATCGTGCAAGACTTTTAGCAACATTTCTAGCAAGTGAACTGTAATTTATTGTCAAATTATTACCAGAAATTCACCTACACAAAAGGCAGGAGTGCAATATCGTTCCCCTGGGCCCCGTTAGACACTTTCATGTGCACGCATTGAATTTATCTCCCAATTTGTTTGTCCTCAGGGATCAAAACGAGAAGACACCGATTTCTGTCCATTGTTGCTGATCAAAGACAACAAAAGACTGTTAATTTGTCAAAAATGTTTAAAAACTTAATAAAAGTGATATAATGTTTGGTATCTATGTAGATATGATCTGATATATTACAGATATGAAGGTTAATGTTCGATTGCTGAATTGTTCGTCAATATTGACCAATGACGATCTTATTTCATATGTTACAACTGTTCAAATAGCGGGACTTTGTAAGACAAGGGTAGTGAACTATTAATGGCGCTAGATCTTAGGGCGATGCTGCTATTAAATCGACAAGTTAATGAATTTTGACATATCAAAATAACGGGGTGCGTTAACTTCTTGTTCAATTGAATAACTTTTAACGTTACTTGTTGATTTTCTTGCTAAGATAACAAGGAACAAGGAAATATCGACAAAAACAGTGAAACTGACTTGCTTATCTGTAAAAAAGTAACAACAAAGGCAATGTTATGGCTTGTTAAGCATGTTGATTTGATAAGCATTGACATGAATGGCTCCTTAGCATTTCTGATGACTGAGAAAGAGAGTGACCTTTAATTGATTTATTACTGGTTTTATATATTTTTTCCAAGCACTAGTAGTCACAAAGACTAGAACATATACTTAATGTCAACTTTGAGAACATCATATCCTGGTTTTGCTGTTTGAAATGTGTTATTTATAAAAGCAGACAACTTTTGCTGGAAATTAAATCTAGTTAAACAAAGGATTTCTTTAAATACATGTTTTGTCTGGGCCAAAATAAGCAAACATTTGGTTTGTTTTACCTGGCCCTGCCTACCTTTTTGTGCAGGAAATATTTTTACATCAAAAATGTCATTTGATATATTGTTTTCTAATAAAAAGGTCATATGCTATTTTGCAAGGTGTTATTAACACACTAGTATGAAACATATGTTGCTTTTTGTGAGAAATATGGCTAATTTCCTCACCTAATTAGTTAAAACCAAATGGTGGTAAATGGCAATTAGAATTGAACAATTTCTATTACTCCAATCCATTGTTTGCTCACATTAAGAATTTAAATTAATGTTTCAAGCAGTTGGTTAATTAGAGCAATAACAAGAATTAGTACTCAAAATCTTTGAGCAAGTTATCTCAATTAGTCTTTAAAACTGTCAGGATTTGGAAAAATATGTGTGAAAAACATGGTCACAACATCAAAAATCCTCCTAATATAGGGTGTCATCTTTTACTCTTGGTCTTTGGGAAGCTTGCTAGCAGTGTCTATCAGAAGCTTGTCATCTAATACTTTTCTCAAGATGGAACTGCTCTGAGAATGGTTTTAGGCTTTTCATTAAGAAAAAGGATAAGATTGTCAGATGTGACAGTGGTTTTCTAATTTAGATATTGGTGCTTCAGGTTGGATGGTCTTTTTATCTGTAATCATTTGGAGATGTAATAAAATTAATGAATGTTCCGGTAAGTAAATATTCTTTCTCTTTCTAACTCTCTTTTTAACGCCTGGAACTTCCATCTCCTAGAAATGATTCTTTGTTTTGGATTTGTACTTGTTTAGGCTCCAATAATTTAAGATGCAGAAACAAAAAATGGAGTTTTACACCAGAGTTTTGAAATATGATTTTAACGATCATGTTGGGAATTTCAACTGACAATGTGCAAGTCTTTGTGCCATTCTTTGAGGGAAATTATCCAGAACTGTTTCTGACACCGTCTTTGAAAGAACATTCATATCAATTTCCTGATGTCGCTTGCATCTGCACCATGCTTTTTTTCTCAAGAAAATCTGACAAAATTTATGGGTAAATTTCAGGGTATTAAATTTGTGACTCAAAATTACTGTGATTTATGTAGAATATAAATATTTATGCTTTGGTTTTTGTCTTGGATGTAAAATCATGTTATTAGAGGCCTTCATTACGTGTAAGATGAAGCAGAAAATAGCTTATTTTCATTTAACTACCCCAGGAAACAATATACATCTGAATTAAAATTCAGTACATTTATCTCTAGAAAAAGTTTGTATTTTTCTGCTAATACATATTAATTTTATGTTAATTTTATTGAATAATTCTACACCTTACAATAGATGTAGTAATTAGTTAACTTCAGTACCATCAGCAAGCTTTTATCAGTTACACCAAGGCTGTAATGACTGATAATAAATCTGTGAAGTGTGCCGATAATAGTGGGTGGCCTGTGAAACTATACTGCGCTCTGATTGGCTGACTGCTTTCAATGGGCTGGCCCAAGTAATGATTGACAGCCAATTACCAACAAGTGTATAGTTGGCTCTATTTTCTGTTCATAATACATTGCACATGTTTTAAATTCAGATGTGGTGGAATATAATTAATTTTGGTACTAAATTTTAAGAGATATTATGGATATATGTACATGATTAATGATTTGGTAATGTATTAAAAAATGCCTTTGTCATCATTAATATGTATTTTCAGGTTTAAAATATTTATCTGAGCTAATTAGATTTTTCTTTAGTGATTCTGATACTTAAAGCGATACCAACAGTGCTTCTTTTCAGTTAGGGATTAGGGATTTTCAAACTTAAAAAGTTTTAAGAGGGCATGACATTTTTCATCTGTTTTCCTATTATTTGGTAACTTTTTAAGTTCTCTCAATTTTGATTAAACCCAGATGATGGAAAATCTGTTGTATTATACGAAGTATTGCATCCTTCAATCAGAATCTAATTATTAATGGATTAGATAAATTCATTTTCAATATATTTTTCAGATTGACGAAAGCGGCTATAGCGGTAAGACATGCAGATGAGAAGAGAAAGTTTGAATATTTCTGACTGTTTTATGCGGACTATTTCATAGTATACATTCAACATGGAGTGTTATATTTGCAGAAGTGTTGGATATTTTGCATATGTGTTCATTGGAGTTTTTGTGACGATTCAGCAATGCCACGCAAAGACATACATCGTTGAAGAATCTGGTTTACCTAATATGTTGATCGGAAATGTTGCCATGGATTTTAATTTCTCAAGTTTAATAAGTCAAGGAAAATCACTAAGATTCAGTTTCATTAATCAAAATTTGCCAGAGGTTGCATATTTTAACATTTCGGAAGACAGCGGAGAATTGCGCTCCGTCGGTGTTTTGGATCGAGAAGAAATATGCCAACAGGAGGACAAATGCAATATCCAGCTTCAAATTGCCGTCACTGCTACAAAGGAATCATTTTTCGAAAAAGTTAAAGTGAACGTGACAATAGATGACATTAATGACCATTCACCGATATTCAAGTCACAGACAGAATCAATCTCATTTCCAGAAAATTCTCAGATTGGAACCTCATTTACCATTGAAGGGGCTTTCGACCCGGATAGCTCGAAATACTCAGTAAAACACTACAGCATTATCCCATTAGATGCACCATTTGCAGCTCATCTCGTCAGGAAGTTTGATGGGAGTTCAAGTGTTCAAATTGACGTTGACGGAGACCTTGATCGTGAGGTTACAGACCACTACATCCTTCAAATCATTGCCGAAGATGGAGGCAGCCCTCCAAAAACGGGTAGCCTGCAACTTAACATCACCATCACTGACATGAATGACAACTTTCCAATTTTCACGAATATGATTTACAACAAATCAGTTGAAGAAGATATTGAAATCAATTCCACGATTTTGCAAGTGTCTGCAAATGATCTTGATACAGGCGACAATGGTAAAATCACCTACAGTTTTGCGACAATTCAACAACAGCCGGACATAGAGGATCTATTCTCCATAGATTCAGAATCGGGTGAAATCAAGACAATCGGTCGATTGGTCTACATGCCTGGACACCAGTATCAACTTATCGTCGAAGCACAGGACGCAGGAGTTAATCCTAAAGAAGCACAAGCTCTTGTGTACATTGACGTTCAAGATGTTAATAACAATGCACCCAAAATAGATGCTAACCTCCTTTCCCAGTCAGATTTTGCCAGGGTGTCAGAACTTGCAAATATTGATGCAGTTGCTGCACTTATTTTTGTGACTGATGATGATGTTGGTTTTAATGGAATTACAAACTGTTCCATGGACAGTGACACTTTCGGACTTCAGAAATCTGATATTAATGAGTACAAAGTAGTAGTCAAAGAGCCCCTAGATCGTGAAGTACAAGACTTGTATACTTTGACAGTTGTTTGTGAAGACGTTGGGACACCACCATTAGTTTCCTCAAAGACTTTCAATATTTCCATAATTGATGAAAATGACCACAAACCAGAGTTTAGCCAGACCAATTATGTTGGTGAAATTTTCGAGAATAACAACTATGGTGATGTCATTCTTGAAGTTATTGCTACCGACGGTGATGCTGGCAACAACGCCAAAATTTCTTTTGAGCTAAGAGGTGATTCATGGACAGACTTTGCTATTCATCAGGTTGATGACAGTGGTGTTGGTGTTATTCAAGCGATGAAAACTTTTGATCGAGAAGATAAGGAGTACTATGAGTTTCTTGTGTTGGCTATTGATGGTGGAAAGGACAAAACTGTTGGAATCGAAGACAGACATACCTCCACAGCTACAGTTACTGTCAAAATAGTTGACAAAAATGACAATAACCCAAAATTCCAGCTGGCTTACTATGAGTTTCATGTAGCAGAAAATAGTCCGCCAGAAGAAAACATTGATCAGATTGTTGCAGAAGACGCTGATGCCGGAAATAACGGAATTGTCACATACAGTATTTTGGATCAGCCTGAAGTTGTGTTGCCTTTTAAACTGGACCCCGATGGATTTTTAAAAGCCAAGAAGATTTTGGACAGAGAGTTACAAAGTCGGTACGATTTTATCGTCATGGCAACTGACCAAGGTTATCCGTTTCGACTGAACTCATCAGTGAATGTGAGTGTGTTTGTCTCTGATATGAATGATAACGGACCTTTCATCGTTTCTCCTGAAAAGCCTGGCCGAGTGGTGTACGTCCCTGTGTCAACGAGTGTAAATACTCCCCTTTATCTTATCCAAGCTCATGATATTGATGCTGGTCGAAATCAGCAGCTGACCTACAAAATTGAGGACAGAAATGATACACATATTTTCGATATCAATGACTCAGGTCAAGTGTTAGTGGCGAGACCGATAGAAAGTTGGGAAATTAACACGTACAGTATACAAGTAGCGGTTTATGATAATGGTAACCCGAAGAATTTCGCTAAAACTACACTTATAATGTCAATTATGGCTGCAAATATTACGGCAGAAGTTTCGGCAGGAAACCCAAGCTTGGAGAGCAAAAATCTTCTCATTGCATTGACTGTCGTCATAGTAACAGTCGTTCTTGCCGCAACGATCGTCATCTCAATTATAATAATTCGTCGAATGGATATTCGAAAGCGGAATAACTACCTAGGAAATGACACAAACAGCGAACATTCACTTGACGGGACAGTGGTTCCTGGCCTAGAGTTGGACGGACAGAAGGACATGTATTCAGGAATTTCTCCCGCCTGCGGCAATCTTCAGCTAGCTCCCATCGTTTCCCAGCTCTCGTTGGATCGCAACTCGATGACCAAGGACTATGTCTACAAGCCAAGAATGAATGTAAGTAACATTGAAGAATTTCACAAAATTCATTTTTATATCTCTCATTATTTATAAATATAATATTTATATCCAAATATTTGAAATTTATTTATACAAGAAAGGCGCGATAATGAAAATATCAAAATGAAGATTTAGGGATGTATAGTCAGTTTATAAAATTGAGTCAATTTAAACTACAATTGATTGTTATTAGATATTATTTTGTAGTATTTTTCTAATATAGTGTAATGCACCAATTGACCAAGTTATTTATTGTTACCTGTCCATAGATGATTACTCTTTTATTTATTTAATAAGTGATGTAAAGTTAATCAATTTTTCAGAAACTGTTGCATTTGACATCCATTTTTTGTTGTCCCAAGAGCTTTTCAACATCATTAACTTCAAATTAATACATTGTGAGCATTCAAACAGTAATTTGAATATATGACATTCAGAAAATACAATATAAGGCCAAACTTTGCGTTTTAAATGAATTTGTAATCAAAGTTTAAAATGTCTCAATTCAGGATTAGATTCTACATGCCAAAAATTACCGATATTGTTCCTTCTGTGTTCAGACAGATTTTGCGTATTAATGTGAAATTGACATCTCGCAATAAAATTAGCAGTAGGTATACCCAATAAATTAATATTTAACAATAGCTATAAAAATCAGGGGGCAAAGTTCTGTTACATAAAGCAATTTGTTGTCAATTATCAGTATCTCACAAATTTTGGTTTTATCAGATTAGACACCATATCGCCAACGTTTTATGGTTTTATCATAAAAGCTTTTAGCATGTCTTTAAGAGTTAGGGGACAGGCTGACGAATGTCACAACTTTTACTATGGCCCAAGGTATGGCCGCTATAATTCTGGCCAGCATTGCATAAAAGAACGAAAATTTTAAATCCTCTGCACAATGGGAAAGTGATAGTGGATTAGCTATAAAATTGCAATTAATATCTATAGTTACTATGACATCATACATTACAATGGCATCATTTGTCATATTTTAGGGACTGGTCAAATTATAACCATCGTTAATGTTCAAAATTTTATTTTGTCTAATCAGAGAAGCAGTATTTTTCAAATTTGCCTTGCATTTAATTATCCAAGAGGCCTGACAAGATTTTAATTGATAAATGAGTATAAATCACTTAAAAGTTATAGAAGCAGTAATGGAAGTTAAACCATGTATATTTGCCATATTTAACAATTGGTCTGCAGTGGTAGAAATCAGCTCAAGCACACAAGCCCTGCACTGGTAAAATACTTTTCTGTAAGTTGCTTTCCAGGCTTGCTAAAAATCTTGATGTGTTGGAAAATCTTATTGCCAAGTATAAATGTAAAAAAAAATGATCTTGTTCATTCAAGGTTCTAATTTTGATGACTGCCTGGGTCTGCAGATAGAAAGGAAGAAAAAAATGTTGGAAAAAAATAATGTTATAGCAAATGGTACCCATCATTTTGCAAAATGTATTGAAGGTATGACTCTGATAACTCTTAAAAGGCTTTTAATTGATCTTTATGCTGATAAGGAGATACCGTTAATTTGATTATCAGAGAAATCAGGAAATGTATGCTTTAAAGCATCCCCAAGTTCCGTTTCTGTTAATCTGCGAGTTTATTTACAGAGCTAGGGTTACGGTTTATCAGTCCCTGGCGCAGACTTGGGCGGCATCAAGCATGATGCCCTAGGGTTTACATACATTGTACATGATTACAAGTCCACCCTGATAACAGAAGATATTAGCTTGATAATTTAAAATGTTTTTTTATGCACATGTTGAGATATACATGTTGAATGTTTTTAATAGAAATGAGCATTGTTCGAAAAACAATTGATAACACTTTGGTGCGAAGTTTACAGACTTAATAAAATGGGGGGGGGGGGTTACATTACACTGTACATGATTAAGTCATGATTATGATAAGTCCGTTCTGATAAAGATACTGGCTTGATAATTTGAACATTTTAGTGATGATACGTTTTATTTATTTAAATACTATATTTCACAGTCCTAATTTATAATAAAACATACATTTCCTTCTTGTCTCCACAATTTTAAGAGCCTGTAATCCACGAGGCAATATGTTTAATAGAAACACAGTCTTAACGAGTGTTTTGAAGTGCAAAAACAGCAAAAAACAAACAAAAAATAACTGCCATATCGTAGCAGATGTATACAAATTGGAGTAATACCGCAGCATCTGATACGAACATCTGAACCATATACAATTTCAAATGATATGTAAATATTTGTAAAATATTATCTCCAAGTAGCCTCCCCACATGTTTCTGGCGTAAAACACTTATCTTCGATTACAACTGATAAGAATCTGCAGAAAAGCACTTTCATCATTTGGATTGATACCGCTATAAAAAACAAGTGCCATGTGTTTCTTTAACGACTGTCGCAGAATTATTATTATTTTTGTTAAGTATACAAATTTATACAATTTAAGGTTTTCATAAAGAACTTAATAATTGTGACAAAGACCTTTGTTTTCAAAAATATATTAAAAAGAAATTGAATTAGTTAAAAACATGATGCAATATTGTTACTTCTCAGGCATGGTTTAAACTTATATTTATGTCAAAGTCGACTTTGTGTTTTTGTTTCAAACAATTGAAAACAAAAAAAGATGAAAAAGACATTTAAGTTCTAATATTGCTTCTTAATTACCGAGACGGCTTAAGATGTATCTTTTAAATTAAAGGACTTCCCGTTTACAGTGTTTTCTTTGTGGGAATAAAAATGGTAAAAATTAAAATTGCATTATAAAAATCTATAAAACGTTTGCCTAAGCAGATTCATGACTACCCAACGAAAATCGGGATTACTCGGATATATTAAATTATTAAACCATAGGAAGATGCAAAAAATTGTCCCTCTGAAAAAATATTAGTTCTACTTAGCGAAATCCTTCGGTTAATTTAATGGCAATTTAATTCAGGGGCATGATGAATTAAACATAGCTATCTTATTTGATGTAAATGCTTGTGAGGATTTCCGCACTTTTTTTAATCAGACGCCTACTGTACTTCATATGATCTATACATGAAAAGATACATTGTTTTGTAATAATTAAAAGTTGTTAGTTTGTACTTACAAAAATAAATGTTTGATGAGTCGCATAACCATTTATTTTATGTGAGTACATGCTAAGAATATACAAGTTTTTTAGTGGTCTACAATATACTGCGTAAACATCCCATTAACTTGGCAAGTCATTGATTATTTAAACCGCTTCACCTGATTAAAATCAATAATGGCTGACTGCTGATGTACTGAAATTTTGAATTAGAAAACTTGAGAAATACTGCCTTCTCAATGGACAAAACATAATGTTGACCTTGGTTATAGAGGGAATGATGATATAATAATTAATTGTACTGTAATAACTGCACCATAATTTAATACCAGAATTGCGATTAAAAATCAAATCAAAGATATGCCAAACAGACGAGGTGGACTTCGGGTTATTTTTCTGTTATGGTACAAAGAAACAGAAACATTTCATTAAATGATATCAGATTTTGAAATCTTCACATTTTCATTTTTCGCTTTTCAACAGATATATAAAAAAACATGAGTTATGATCAATTTGTATAATAACCGTTTCAAAGCGGTCTTTCATCCCTTGTATGTAATTGTTTACGCCGATGAGAAAAATATGCCATTTGACAGCATTAAATCTTCTTTTTCCCAAAATTTAAAAATTACTCACTCATGAATGCTTTTCGAAATGAAATTTCTAATTTATAAATAAAGGACAATTGTTTAGTAATTGCCATGTAGTTTTATCGATATCCATCGTATATTTATGTACATTTACGCACATATACTGAAAGTCGAAAATTGAAGGGCTGAGAACTTTAAACTCACTTCAGTAAACAAGTCATTATTTTTTGTAATAAAACCATTAAATAACCATTGCAAATGGACACGGATATTAAAAATGGGAAAAAAAGTAAATCACCGAAAAAAAAATGCATTTGGTGATATATCAAGGCCAACTTTGTATGTTAAGATAATTTAGATATTCAAATCTTTGTCGCTAATTGATTCAAATGTTCGACTTTGATCGGCCAGGTGAAACCTGGTCACTCACTTTCCGCTAGTCGAATAAAGGAAGTGCGGCCATTACGATGGACAACAATGGAACGTAAACAACAATTTACATGTCATTAATGCCAGGGGAGTCGTACAGTACACTCTGGGTCTCTTGCCCATACAGTCCTTATGGAAATACTCTGGTCTAAGAACATTGTTTTCATAGTTTCATGGTCATAATACACACAAACATCGAATTGAATGATGTTATAATGGTCTGCACTCACATTTAGGCATTTTCTAAGTGTCAGCACTTAATGTTGGCCTATTATTTATAGACACACGAAGAGCTGTTAAGATTTCCGAGATAATGGACAAATTTAATTAAAGCTGTCCAGCTCAGAAAATGCTGATGGTGGAACTGGTGAAAGTTAGTATGCTTTTAGGAAATGAAATATATGCTCTAGACAATAAATAGATGCTGCGTCTGTGAAATATTGCATTGAAGTAAAAGAACATTATGTCTTGATTAATATACTGTACAGTAAAAGGAAAAAAGAAACCAAATTCTTTGATGGTCTTTTTGTAGAATAGAGCGTGTCTGGCAAAATATTTCCATAAAAGCAAGAGTCTGCTGTCAACAGTCTTCACTTTGTCAGCAAATAAAGAAGTAATTAAAATTAACTTTCCAATATCTCATCCTATGCTGGTACAAATTGAAGTTGTCAATTTGAAGCTGTCAATTTGTTCTTAAATTCAACGCTTACTGCTCAAAACTCTTTGAGATTAGGCGCTAAAATGTTTGAGAACATTTTAGATTTCTCATGTTAAAAAAATATCTAATTTGTTTTTTCTTTCTGTTTGCCTTTCCCTTTAGTTTATTCCTGCTTTTAATCCAGCATTTCCTCTCCTAATCCCTGATAATCCAGGCCAATTTACAAGAGGGCATATTCCATCCTAATCCTGCGACAATTACATGTACTTGTCGGAACAATTGAAGAATATCAAAACAAGATTATCAAAACATCAAGTCTTTGATTGCTGCATTTATATAGTAATTTCCTTTCGTGTTAAATAGCTGTTAGTGATTTTTTGCATGGATTATGTATTATTTTAGGCCTAGGAACTATTTTAGAACTGCAGTGTAAAGGATTATCGTAAAAGGTGACAGAATATTTGACATATCCTTCGATATCCATCTTATAGACGACAAATGTATTAAACTAGGTTTTGATGATTAAAAGATTATCGAAAAAATAAATTCAAGTATAGGAATTGCCTTGGCAGGTTTTAGAGTTAATCGGTCCAGTTACTTAAATCTCTAAAAAGGTTTTCCCCTTGATCTAAGGCCAACTTGACCTGAAACCAAAAAAATGTATGTAAACATGTACACTTTCTAATTTGTTTATCCTGGGAAACTAAGTTTTTCATGAAAAAAAAGCAAAAAATGTGACAGAAATTAACATGATGATTTCTTCGTTTTATTTCTGGAGTTTCGCTAATTGGTTTACTTCTGTTTCCATTTCATTTCATGTTAGTATCAATTTCCTGTTCTTTAGGGATCTATTTGTGTTTTTATGTCAATCAAAACTTCGTTTAAAAGGCTTTTTTTACTGCCAAACATTTTTCATCAGCGGAAAATATCTACCAGGTCATGGTGAAAAATTTGTCAACTTTGTTTTTTTATGAGCTTGCTCATTATTTGTTAGCAAAAGCAGGGTATTGCATACATAAATAAACTAAAATACAGGGTTGGCCGAATCCTAATGACCACTATGGACATAAACAAATGCTAATACCAGCTCAGTACCTATAATTTTCTTCATTTTACACCAAAATGAACAGAAATTTATGACCGAGTGAAATGAATGCAGAGGAAAATATATGATGGCACTTCGTTAAGGCGACAATAGCAAAAGGTTGTTTATGCTCGGGTTATTTTTAAACTGAATTGATGCAGCAGCCAAAATTTGTAACTTATACTAAGTAACTTTATTAAGCTTTTTTTTGTGCATTTAACCTCTGACATTCTATTGTTCACTTTGAGTTTGAAGAGAACTAATGTCCTGGTGTATGATGATTTTTTTGAGGTGTTTAAGCATTTTATTCCTTTCAAGATTTATATTACTTTTTCTCCAAAGAAACGTGACCACTAAGTTGTATAGATCTTGTCTGCATCTGCCTCGATGAACACATAACATCAGATGCCCTGTTCCAGGCATAATCAAGTACAGAAAACAAAGCTTCTTAGCATTGACAAATGACATCCGATTACACAAAACCAATAAATATTCTGACCTTGTTTTGTTGATTTCCGCCCTGTCGGAAGCGAAGTCTTTAATTACAAGGAATATGTTGAATGCTGTTCAGGACAGCAGGAAGACATGAAATCAAGGAAGATAAAAAAAACGGAGGATGTTCCCATTAGTGCAATTCCAAAAAGCCGTAAATAAGGACCCATCGGCCTGGAATTTGCTCAATATGACAACAGTTAATGGAAAACGGGAAAAAATAGGTATTCTTACCATGTCTTAATTTTGGGCCGAAGTTCGATGCCAACATCCTGGGGTTTAATGGGCGACCACCGCAGTTTTTTGGGCTGCAAAATATGTCGGGGCAATGTGATTTTTATTTTTGAAAAGTATTGTTTAGTTTAAAATAATCAGAAAAATGTAAAAACTTCATCATTTTAGCGTTCATAGTTGTTTTATCTGTGAAGTGCTTCGGTTCAATGAGATTTTCATTTTTGCAAATTTTTGTCTGAGTTTAAATAAAGAAGTTGTAAAATCTTTTCGACCCACTAACTTAGATATTCTTAAACAAACCCAGACGTGCAAAAATTTACAACTTTAAACATATTATCTGACGAAGCTGTTTGAAAGAAGATTTCGGTAAACACAAAATTTAATTTTACTTTCCCTGTAAAGAAATGCCTTGTGATAAAAAAATAAATCTGTTAACATGTTTCAAGTTCCTCATATATCTTTACAAGCCCCCTTGACGCGCAGCTTACAATCGTTTACAGGCCATTGTTTTTCAAATTCAAAAACTGAAGATAGTGATAAAATCGTAAACTTGAATTTCAATACCAAAATATAAAAAAATATGACTCACCATATCAAATGAGTATTAAACATATTAAAGACTTGTCAATTAGTATCTTTGATCTTTGATGGTTCTGGATGATTTAAAATGATATCATTCAATTGTCTTTAGATCGCTTTAAAATATCAAAGTTTTAAAGGTGGTTGATCACTAAAATACTTTTTTTAACACTGACTAGAACATTGTATGAAGAACAACATTTGAAGTGATGCATGCGCAGTCACAATTTTTAAAACCTAGTTAATGCCTTTAATTTTTAATTTTGTGAAGAGTTCACCATAAAGCAACAAAGTAACTGTAATCATTGGTTACGGGTCATATTGCAGGAATTCGCAACTTTGACAATGTTTATGAAATTCCGTGACATCCTGATACTATCACTTCGCCAATTAAAGATCTGTCATCGAGATTAACACTCGCCATTACGTTTGAATGAAACCGGCTCTTGAAGCTTTGTCGAGGACCGATTTATTTAATCCCTTTGTGGGAACGATATTGAAAAAATAAAAGACACATGTTGAGTAAACACTTAAAACCGCAACAAGTTGAAGGATTTTTGAAAGATGGTTCGATAATTATTCTCTCAACACTGTTATCCGCTGTACGTATCTTTTCCGATGGGTTGTTATAGACCATATCAAAAATTATTCTGACTCATACGGATTAATACAAGTTTAATGAGGAAACACCCACCGAAAAAAGGGCAATCATAAATATAATAGATGACTCCTTTTTCTGACACAAGCTTTTAATACGAAATTCATTTTCGACACCTCTATGAAAGAGAATTCCGCTAATTGCATTTCTTTTTATTGCGGAAAAAAGAGCAAATATAGTTCATACGTCTTGTGATTATAATGATATACATAATTTTGCTATTGTATTGGACTTACGATTTTTCTCTCATATTTTTGCCATTATTTATATAAAGAATGAAATGGGCGGAAATAAAAAGTACATGTATACAATCTCTCATTAAGAACGAGGGAGTTTCATTATTTAGATTTAGAAATTCAATTATATATTGCACCTACTAGCTAGATTTACTGGTAATTAGAAGTCGCTTCTGACATGGAATTGTGAACTTTGCTGCTAAAATTTTCCCTCAAAGAATATTGTGTGGTATAAATCATAAATCGTTCAGATCAATGAGATATTCATGTGAAGTTGGGACAATATTTTCGTAATTCATAATAATTCATTCCATTTTTCTCCTGATTGCTTGTATAAAGGATTTCCATTCAAAAGGGAACATTTATATGGATAGGAATTTAAGAGTTTTGGTATGCGATATTGCACCGACAGGATTCAGAGATTGTCAATCAAAACAAATCCTGCCAAAATGATAATCGAAAGTTATGAGTCACATTCCTCTGCTCTAAAATGGAATCGTTCAAATATTTTCACTGCAATTCTTAAACTAATGGCCATAAATGCTCAGTATGAGTTTTATTAACAGTCCTCAGATATAAGACCTACTAATTTTAGACTTTTTTTGTTGATTCATGAAGTCCTAGACAGCATATTCATAGTACAGAGTAGTTGTTTACCATTCTTTTTCAGCCAAAAGTTAAAAAGCCTCAATTTGGAAAAACAACAACCTGTTACCAAAAAATATACCACCATATGCTAAATACATAAATTATGTTGCAAAAAAATAATTATGTAAACATCAATATTTATGTCATTTTTTATTTATTTCCAGACCCCAACACCTTCAGACAGTGGTAACCATGGTGACATACCACTGGACGTACATGCGGATATACAGGACACGAGCACCCCTCGTCTTAACCGTCTAGCTTCACTACGGCTTCACCAACAGCTGATACAGTCACATGACAAACCATGGCACCCCCACAACGATGTAAGTTTTCATTTTTCCTAAAATACTAGGAGACAAAATCAAGTTTTAATGTTTCGTCACCTTACTCATAAAATAACAAAATGATTTTTGTAATTTAATCTCACCACATTTATTATGAAGAAAATTTTACTCATTATGAAATATCTGTTATTGGTATTTTCTTGTATTATTTCATTTCCGTTTTTGGTGTAGTTACATGGATAAGATGTAATATATGGAGGTAAAAAAATATATATTATTTTTTGCATGTTCTTGCATATTGACTGACATTTTAGGCCAATTAATATGATATGGCTATCATTTTCAGACATTTAGGAAACATTTTGGGACAAAAAGGGGGCTAGTTAACATTTGACACCAAATTTGAAGAAATATGATTGGATAATTGCGATAATTGACAACCAATTGGTTTAATTTCTAGCTGCGATATCTCCCTTTGATCTTTACCTACACTGTCTTTGAAGTTGGACAATTAACTACCTAGTGCAATTGATTGTTTAATGACAGCTTCGATCATTATCACATTTCTAATGAAAAGATGCTTTCACAAACAAACATATTGGGTTTT
Organism: Mya arenaria; assembly: GCF_026914265.1. Lineage (NCBI taxonomy): Eukaryota > Metazoa > Mollusca > Bivalvia > Myida > Myidae > Mya > Mya arenaria. Next base: position 25,683,634 of record NC_069124.1, on the reverse strand, counting down.
AATCTGTTGATTGCCTTTTAACACGTTTTTCTAAGGACTAATAACTTTGTTATGATTTTTGGTGCCATGTTATTGTAAGGTCTGTCTCTACCTTCAATTCTTTTCTTGTTAGAAATGTCTGAAGAATTGAATTAACTTGATAGGTGATGATTATTTCACAAAAAACATCATTGCATTAAAGTTGTCCTGAAATTCAATTGAACAATTTTAATCAAGTATGAAAACTTAAAATATTTTTCAATGATAATTTTCTGTTCAGTAAACATTTTTTCTACTGTCAATGTAAATATTTGTACAGACATTGGAGTGTTTACCTTTTCAATAATTTAATTGAAAAGATACAATAATATAACTTCAACAGCCATATTTTTAAGAATATTGTATAATTTTTATGTAAATACTACGAATTGACATTTAGAAGATTATTTTAAAGATAATATACAAAAGCATATTACTTTAAAACTCTGATCAAACATTAAAGTTGAAGTTGTAGCCAACAAAAACACCAAAAAACTACTCAATTTGAAAAAAAAAATTTACGTTGAAAACATTCAGAATGATAAACCTCTACTGAAAAATTGATATATCGACCAAGCTTCATAATTCGACTCCACAGCATTATGCATACCAGACTTTTGTAAGATTATTATGGCTCATGTATATATTTCTCATATTGTTACATCTCTCACTCCAGAGTGACCAGAGTTGCGAGATGTATGCCGGTCGTCCAGAGGACGTACACAGTCAGCTGTCTGAGGAAGACGGAGATAGCGGGCGGGGCGGCTCCGTTAGCGATGGGCATATGGGCATCTCACAGGATGCTGGTACGTGCATGCTACTGACTGTTTTGTTCATGTAAAATATGAGGATAACTAATGTTCTTGTCAGAAGACGTTTTTGCTTTGATATGAAATTCAATCACCATAATTTGTATTATGAACATTTGGTTTTGAAATTCTGTCAGGATACTTAATTTTAGTTTTCCAAAAATGTACTTTTTGTAGGATTAAATGTTAAAAATTTATTCCAAATATTTCAGCATATAAGGAAGTGAATCAAATCCAAGTGTATTTATATTTTTTCTCCTGTTCTTTCAGAGGACATGCGACGCATGCAGCTTCAAAATCTAGTCAAACAGATTGGCCGCCGCGGGACCCCACCCCACTTACAGAGTCGCAATGATAACCAGTCAAAACCCTCCAATCTCACGCCAAGAGACAATGTAAACCAGTCTAGCTCAAATCTTCATGCGGACCAATCCAAAGACACCAACAAACATTTCAATTTGAAATCCAAATACTCAAACTCAAACAGTGATATTTTCTGTGTGCCAGAGCATGAACAAGTGCCGAATGTACGACGATTCCCCTCGTGTCAAGAAAACAACGCACCTCATACGCAAAAGACTGTGACATTTAGCAATCATTTTCCAAAGGCGAAATCAGGCCCTGGAATCCAAATGGGGCTGTCGTCAATTTCCAACCATCCGCATAATAGCTCACGACATAAGCCGAATCGGCAACATTCGTTTGACACACACGATAATTACAGACAACCGCGGAATCACCCTAGTAATGATCCTTATGGAATTCCAAATAATGGTCGACATTTAGATGAAACGTTTGAAAGTGTTACAACTGCAGCTTATGATGATGATGATAATACAACAACATCGGGAAGTTACACAATTGATAACAATGCTCACGAAGATTTTATAGAGTTAAATGTCGCACAACTGAAGGACATCTTTGTTTAATATACCATTTCAAATGATTTTCCTATTTACTCACATTATTTTTGATTGCATGAAATTGGTTTGATATTTAACTGCATTGTGTTTAATGTGCTGAAAGCAAGAAAATGTGTGAAGGGAGATAATTCAAAAATGCCAGTAAATCCAAGTTGCTTCCCTTGAATGAGATTATTGTGAAATAAGATGGTTCACTTTGCTGTAGATTTTAGATCTTACACTCCAATAATGTTATGATATAGTTTTTTTTATTCTTTAATTGAAATTGTTATTGTGTTATATTGTTAAAGATATTGTTATTACTTTGTGAGGAAATTGTACATATTCGATCTCAGGTGCTATTTATGACAACAATAAATAAATAAACAACATCAAAATTATTGTTTCTTTTTGCTGCAAACCTTAATAATAGATTATTATTACTATATGCTCTACAGTGGTTTATACAGTTTTAACAGTGAAATAAAAATGATATTCCACTGTTTCATACAGTGAAAATTAATTAATTCGATGTTTTTCCCAGATATGAAATCCTAGTCTGCTCTATTGATGAAATCGAACGTTTTCAGGCACAGGGCTGGGATTCGATTTCAATGAATGCATTTTCAAAATGAAGTTTGGTTTGCATTCAACTTGGGTGCTTTTCTGCAAATCTACAATTAAATGTCCTGTTAAGGCATAAGATAAAAATTGTTTATTTCAGTTAAGATTGCAATATATTGCACCACATGAACACCAATTTGTGGCTATGCCACTGGTGAAATATAGCTTTTGGTGCTTACTCTGTGAAATATATTGCAGTCATTCACGGAAAAACTATAATTAAACTCTATAAAATAATAAGAAACAAAGTGAATACTTCGAAAAGAAAAGGTTAAGAAAAATTATAAGCGATATTCTTCATATACATTTAATTTTATGTATACATACATAGCAATGAACTTTACTTCTCATTGGAACCAAACAATCTCCTCGGTCCATATTCACTAAAAGTCAGTTATGTCTTGAGTCTAGAGTTTCGAGACTCGGGCGCAAAAAACTGAATTCTGCAAAATGTCAATAATATTAATTTTGACAAAAGAATAGTTCCTGATTGTAGAACAGGTTGTTACAGATTTACAAATAAAGGTTAAACTTATTCAGCTATCATCAATTCCAACACTTAGCTGGATCTTATTTCACAAGCTCACCTCATTAAAATCGCACCGTCCGTCCGCCCGTCCGCGTGTCCGGCTCAATAACTTGTGTCCGGGCTGTAACTTTCCCTTGTATGGACAGATGTTAAAATAACTTGCCACATGTGTTCCACATCAATACGACGTGTCGCATGCAAGACCCATGTCCCTACCTCTAAGGTCAAGGTCACACTTAGTGTTTATTCACAATGGAGTGCTGCATATAGGTCATAGAGTATAGGTTGTCGTGTCCAGGCTGTAACGTTTCCTTGTATGCACAGATTTTAAAATAACTTGCCACATGTGTTCCACATACCAAGACAACGTGTCGCATGCAAGACCCTTGTCCCTATCTCTAAGGTCAAGGTCACACTTAGTGTTTATTCACAATGGAGTGCTGCATATAAGGACATAGAGTATAGGTTGTCGTGTCCGGGCTGTAACTTTCCCTTGTATGGACAGATTTTAAAATAACTTGCCACATGTGTTCCTCATACCAAAGCGACGTGTCGCGTGCAAGACCCGTATCCCTACCTCTAAGGTCAAGGTCACACTTAGTGTTTATTCACAATGGAGTGCTGCATATGAGGACATAGAGTATAGGTTGTCGTGTCCGGGCTGTAACTTTCCCTTGTATGGACAGATTTAAAAATGACTTGCCACTTGCATTCCACATACCAAGACGACGTGTCGTGTGCAAGACCCGTGTCCCTACCTCTAAGGTCAAGGTCACACTTAGTGTTTATTCACAATGGTGCGCTGCATATAGGACATAGAGTATAAGTTGTCGTGTCCGGGCTGTAACTTTCCCTTGTATGGACAGATTTTAAAATGACTTGTCGCGTGCAAGACCCGTGTCCCTACCTCTTAGGTCAAGGTCACACTTAAATGTTTTATTCACAATGGAGTGCTGCATATAGGACATAGTGTATAGGTTGTCATGTCCGGGCTGTAACTTTCCCTTGTATGGACAGATTTTAAAATAACTTGCCACATGTGTTCCACATACCTAGACGACGTGTCGCATGCAAGACCCGTGTCCCTACCTCTAAGGTCAAGGTCACTCTTGGGTGTTTATTCTCAATGGAATGCTGCATATATAAGGACATAAAGTATAGGTTGTCGTGTCCGGGCTGTAACTTTCTCTTGTATGGACAGATTTTAAAATGACTTGCCACATGTGTCTGACATACCAAGACGACATGTCGCATGCAAGACCCGTGTCCCTACCTCTAAGGTCAAGGTCACACTTAGGTGTTTATTCACAACAGAGTGCTGCATATAAGAACATAGAGTATAGGTTGTCATGTCCAGGCTGTAACTCTCCCTTGTATGAACAGATTTTAAAATAACTTGCCTCATGTGTTCCACATAACAAGACGACGTGTCACATGCAAGACCCGTGTCCCTACCTCAAAGGTCAAGGTTACACTTGGGTATTTATTCTCAATGGAATGCTGCATATATAAGGACATAGAGTATAGGTTGTCATGTCCGGGCTGTAAATTTCTCTTGTATGGACAGATTTTAAAATGACTTGCCACATGTGTCCGACATACCAAGACGACATGTCACGTGCAAGACCCATGTCCCTACCTCAAAGGTCAAGGTCACACTTAGTGTTTATTCACAATGGAATGCTGCTTATAAGGACATAAGTGTAGGTTGTCAAGTATGGGTGGTATTTTCTTATGTTTAGAGGCAATTTAAAAAAACTTGCCATATGTATTTGACACGTAAAGGCAAGATCAACTTTTCATGTACTGACCTTGTTCATAGGTCAATGTCACATTCGGGGGCATACGTCACATACTGTGACAGCTCTTGTTCAAATCAAATTTAAGATGATAGCTAGTATGGGCCCATATCTTCACCAACATTGTATGATCACTCAAACTCCAAGAGATATTCTCTGTACGTAATCCTGGCTATAAAGGTTGGTTATCAAAATTGTTTGAGAACAGTGTTACCAAGTTGGTTAAAGATAGGAGTCTGAGTGTGGACAAGGTCAATAAAAAATGTTTTTACACATTAACAATATACAGACCCTAACTCAGCAGTTACTCAACATTCAGGCTTGATTTGGAGATTGTCTTCGGTATGCCCGCTACCAAGTTTGGTAAAGGTTGGATAAATGATGGTCATTTTAGTGAGTGGACAATCTTTGACAATTACCGTAAATAGCCATAACTACGGAGTAATCTGAGTGGTCAGGCTGGTTTTCAAACTCGTCTGAAATAGCAGGTCCATAAACATGTTGACAAAGTTTGAAAAAGATTCAATAAAAAATAGTCAAGTTTGAGAGCATTCAGCCGAGGATGCTGCCGACTATGGCTGATTCAATAATACATCTCATTTAAAAATCAGACATAAAATCATTTAAGAATCAGACATAAAAATGCACCAGCAGCATATTTTATCATTTAATTGCACCATATACACCAACATGTTACAACATTTTCCTTAATTAACAGCTCAACAGAATATTACTCAATATTGCAGAATTTCAGTAGAAATGTATATGTGAAATCAGGAAAGTCACATAGAACTCTTAAAAGTTATTTCCATTTGTCTGTGCAAAATGTATAACAATATCACATTTGGCTGTCTAACAGTGTTTCACATTTAATGAATAAATGGAAGTGTTCATTCAGTTTTGCTAAAAAAGAAAGACAACGTTTAGTTTAACTGCCGACCTACTTAGCACTTTTCAAAAAGAGGAACCTTAGTTTTACTGCAGACCAATGTCTATTACATTATAAACAACTTTATAATGTTTTTTTCTCCATTGTAACGCACCAATCATGGAATATTGAACAAGGATGGGTACTACTATTATCTTGTTTAAACTGAAAACACTCAGCTGTTTGTTTAGAGGTCAACAAACGGTAGCCTCAGTATTCATTGCCCCCCAAGAAGGGGGCCTTGATAATTTATCGTCCAAGATTTAAAGATATACAAATGGGGGCCTCAATAATTCATCGTCCTCAGTTTAAACATGTGTGGCCTGGATATTCATCGCCTTCTGTTAAAAGAGGATTACTTAAATGTAACGCACTATTCACAAAAACACTGGTGTCGTTTCAAAGATTTATGAACAACATCCTCTATTGTCATTGATATCCAAAGAATCAACTTTTGTAATGCACCTTTCCAAGATTATTTTGAAAAAAAACTGCAAAGACACTGATGTTGCTTTATGGAGTAACGAATCAATGCCTCAGTCTTCAGTCCTCGTCATCTTCAGATTCCTCGTCAGCTTCTTCCAGCCACTTTATAAGTGGCGCCACCTGAAAGATTTTACACGAGTGTTAAAAAATTTCAACAGCTAAATGTATTAATCTTTGATAAGTCGTCTACAGGTAATCTTTTGCTAATTTGCACATTTAAATAATTTGATTGGATAAGAGTCATTTAAGGATAAACGTCGACCAATTGACACCATGCCAAACGAGATAAGGCTATGCATATCGTGTCATGTGTCCCTTTAGTAAGGGCCCTCCAAGACAAGAATGCCACTTAAGTTAAGAAATGACTTTACATGTGTTAAGAATACCAGCTAAGGTCAAGCCAAAGCAATGAAAATACCTCGACTTGCTCCATGAGTTTCCAAACCTTCTTATAGTACTATATTGGGCTTTGATAAAGTCAACGGCTATAACTGTGGTATTAACGAGTACAGCTCCAAACTGAACCCTATATTCTGAATAATGTTCCTATAACATTTCATGTGATAGTTGAATACTCCTGAACACATGTCTGTTACCAAGAGCGCTGCTGATCATACCAATGCTCATCTCTTGTATTTCAGCAAAAAATGCCAGAGTTATGCTGTGCTCTAGATGTGCATATTGCTTCTTGCAACATGTGCACAAAGTTTAATTCAAATAACAGGAACAGTTTCAGTGTTAAGCAAAGATTGAAGTTTTCACTCCATGTCACTGCAGCCAACAACGACACCCAGGTTATCACAATACCATGACGAATCCTTTGGAAAAGTATATGTTTGAATGTGTGAGACCTTTTGTGACTTTTAAACTGAAAATGTCTCTATAATGATCAAGTTATGTAATAAAAGAAGAAGCGAACCTGTAAACGTATCTCTGCATGTTTATTATCTCGTTCCTCGAAATCTTCGTCATCGCTATCCGGCAAGTTCTGTGGCCCTGCTTTATACCATCTGAGGATTGATGACTCCAGAAGGAGGTCCTCTTCGTACAGGAAGTGGATGATCTTGGTCACCAGAGGCATGTGGGCAGAGCTGGAGCCTCCAAACACCTGAAAGACACAGATGACAAGGCTAAATGCCGAACCACCCAGGCATGTTGGTGAAGCATAAGCTTTTACATTAAATAGTTACAGGTAAAATGTGATTAATTTGGAACTGATGCAATTATGCTTTAGCAAATACATACACAGCAGGTAATGTAATGAACATATTTGGTAATGTTAAAAAATTAACCATCTTGTTTTTCCATGAATTGATTACTCTATGGAATACAACCACTTATACCTCTACAGAGCATAGTGCATATCAACGAAAGTTATGCCATAACTCTGTAGCTGCCAGACACTAAGACTGGATTTTTATAGCTCTATATCTGTCAGACATTGAAACTGGAATTTCATAACTCTATAGCCTTCAGCCACTAAGACTGGAATTTCACAGCTCTTAAATAAACATTGTCAGACACTGGACTTGAATTTCATAACTACATAGCTGTCAGACACTGGGACTGGAATTTCATAACTATATAGCCGTCAGACACTGAGACTGGAATTTCATAACTGCATAGCCGTCAGACACTGGGACAGGAACTTTGTAACTCTATAACAAACACTGAGACTGGAATTACTAAGACTGGAATTTCATAACTTTATAGCCTTCAGACACGAAGACTGGAATTTCATTGCTCTATTTGGCAGAAACTGAGACTGGAATTTTATAACGATATAGCTTTCAGACACTGGGACTGGAATTTCAAAACTCTATAGCCTTCAGACACTAAGACTGGAATTTCATAGCTCTATATCTGTCAGACACTGAGACTGGAATTTTATAACTACATAGCTGTCAGACACTGGGACTGGAATTTCTAAACTATATGGCCATCAGACACTGAGACTGGAATTTTATAACTATATAGCTTTCAGACACTGGGACTGGAATTTCAAAACCATATAGCAGTCAGACACTGGGACTGAAATTTCATAACTATATAGCTTTCAGACACTGGGATTGGAATTTCATAACTATATAGCCATCAGACACTGGGACTGAAATTTCATAACTATATAGCCATCAGACACTGGGATTGGAATTTCATAACAATATAGCCATCAGACACTGGGACTGAAATTTCATAACTATACAGCCATCAGACACTGGGATTGGAATTTCATAACTATATAGCCATCAGACACTGGGACTGGAATTTTATAACTATATAGTCGTCAGACACTGGGACTGGAATTTCATAACCATATAGTCGTCAGACACTGGGACTGGAATTTCATAACCATATAGTCGTCAGACACTGGGACTGGAATTTCCTAACTCTATAGCTGTCAGTTACTAGAATTTCATAATTCTATAGCCGTCAGACACTGGGACTGAAACACCCAGATTGGAATACCATTCATTTATTGCCACCAGACCGTCGGACTGGAATACCATACCTCTATAGCCACCAGACACTGAGACTGGGATTCCTCGTTTCGAATGTAGTTTCTCAGTACAGCAATGTGTCTGGTCAAACTCTGAAATGGTTATAAATACATGTATTAACAAGAGAGCCACAAATTGAACCCCAATGCTCTTCTGTCATTTTCAAAATCGAAAAAAGGGCATAACTCTGCATTTATTATAGCCAGAGTTATAGGCCTTGACACACATGTGTGAATAGTCTGTGTAAACATGTGTACCAAATTTCATTTGAATGTCTTGAATGATTATTTGGTTATTCCCCAGTTTTGTACAATAATGACAACATAAACAACAACCCGAACAAAGGCTTTGACAAAAAATGTACTTATTATATGTGCGGTATAGGATTATAATACGGTAGGCTTCATTATTCATGGGTAAATTAAAAGATTACCTCATGATTCATTTGTATGAAATTGGTCATTTGACGCTCAGATGGGATAAAATAAACATCATATTCAAAATTGTGAACTTTTCTCTGACCTTGAATGTCTTTACAGGGATTTTGTGTTGTCCTGTCTCATACATACACGTCTTATCATTTTGTTTGGTATATTTCAATTACCATGGTTGTGCACATGATGTTGAGTCTGAGAGCGAGGGTAGCAGTGGTTCCTGACATTTTATGATTGCTTTTTAGAATTGTTTTTTTTTTTTATTTGGGATGTGTTTAAGAACAGTGCGGCCTGATGCTTTAGCTGGTATATTTTTTTGGAACCATTTATTTTGATTGGGAGTGTATTGTCGATTAAAGTAACCCATCTGTGGCACACCTATATATCTGTTCATTGTGTATTAATTATTTATGTTTGGCATGTAACGGAATGAAATAGAAAACCTAATTAGACTTTCCTCAGACATCTGACAAACTAAAAATACCAATTGTATTCATCGATGTTCCTCTGGAAAACACAATACCCTAGAAATTATTCCATTTTCAAAGCAAATTGCAGTGTTCCAAAGTCATTTATGGACTAAATATAGCTTGCTTTCCTTTCAAATGTGAGTTTACTTAGACAAACAAAATCTTGTGTAATTAAACCTCATTAAAGATTAAACAATTTAAATGCACCAAGATGTCTCCCAGAGGACCAGTCAGAAAAAGAACATCACTGAAAATGTTTAAGGCCATACCAAATTGATTCTATGATCATCATCAGGTTCCAGTTTCAAAACCTACCTACCTTCGGCAGGTAAAAACCAAGTGCAATAGAAAAATACCATATTTATTCTGCAAAAAAAAGCCTGTGATAGCAGACCTCGACAAGAAAAATCAGGATGACACTAGCCTGTTCAAGATAAAAAAATCAAAAAGGTTTCATCTTTCATCTAAATTGTTATTTAAACTATTCAGCTGTAGAAAACAATTTTCCTTTGATGAATTTAGGATTTGGTAAAGGGTGTTGGGTTTTATCAATCCAGTGGCTAATTACCCAATGATGCTAAACATAAAATAAATTTGGCATAGCCTTTGATTGGGCCTAAAAAAATATTAACAAATGATAAATAAAACAATATTTGGTTCGGGTTACCCAACCTTACCTACGAAAAAGGCGCCGACACTTACCGTTTTTATCGTCAGTTTGAATTTTTTTTGGAAAAACTTAAAAAGTGCTTTTTAATATGTAGTTTTAGACCTTGAATGCTTTATACAGAAGATTACTTTAACACCATTCTCCAATGATGAAAATAACATTCTTAATTAAAGCCTTATAAAAAAAGCCTACCTACCCTACCTATTTTTGAAAAGGATGTAACTCTAACCAAACCATTTTTTTTCAATTGGCCTTGGACATGTGAACCTTTTATTTCTTTCATGTAATGCTCAAAGGTTCTTAAAAACTAAACATGTTGTGATCTATAGGGAATTTAAAATTATCCACAACTTGATTCAAGTCAGTTTCCCATGACAGAGCAATACATTATGATCACCCCTCACCTTTTTGACAGCAATAAGGGCTGTGGGTCCTGACAGACTAGGATCTTCAGAAAAGGGCTGTTCTAGAAGAACCTTCACCACAAGGCCTGTCAGCTCCTTGATCGAGATGTTGTATGCATGTCTGTAACACAGAGAATAGTCTTAAAGAGGCACAGTTCTACTGGTGTGTCCTCAGAAAAGAGCTTGTTTACAAACAATCCTGTCACTAGTGTTATGGTGATTTCTTATCGGTGGTTTAATAAAGAATCAAGAAAACATTTGTTTGGTAATTAAACATCCACTGTCTTTAGAACTTTCCTATCTTGAGTTGGATTAAATTGATACAATATACACAGCAAAGACATCGCCACAATTGTATTTTTTACAGAAGCATCCCTTATTTACTTCTCTATAAAGAAAAAGGTTTATTATATTAAGATCATCAAGGTATTGTACAAGAGCACAGAAGGGCAAATTCTACCGCTTGTCTGTTCTTGCTTATTCTTTCAAACAAAGGGACAAAACTCATCATTTATTAAAGCCAGAGTTATCCACTTCCATGAGCATTTTGTCTCTGGCAACATGTGTACCAAGTTTTATTTCAATATCTTGGAAGGTTTTTCAGTTATGGCCAAGATTAATGGTTTTGAACAACACTGATGACACCACCATTGAAGAAAGAAGTCAGAATTTTTATTTGTAAAAGTGACGAGCTACAAAATAGAAAGATTATCCATTCTATTAAATATTTTATAAATCTATATTTTGAATTCTCTTCACAACCAGGAATCTACTGAACAATCCATATACATACTTGAGAGAGTTGATTTCTAATATAAGATTTTCACAGCTGATATTTTCATCCTTGGATCTCTGTATGGTGTCCAGCATCTCTGTGTAGTAGACTGGCACTGGAATGAAAACCAAGCCATTAGCAGTGAAGACAGGACAAGATGATCACAATACTTGTCTGATGAAACAAAGGAGATTGCAAAAACAATATTACATCAAGAGATACTGAACTTGCCACACATGAGCATATTGATATAACAAGAATATGTGCCAAGATTTATGTTAATACCGTGAATGTTTTTTCATGCCACAACTACTTGTTCTTCTTCTTCAAAAAAAAAAATAATCTTGCAACAACACCGCAAGCATATGGCATTATTATACCTCATTACTTTTATTTTCTGAACAGATATAGTTCTCCGGTCAGTGCAATGCTTAGCGCACTTGCTTCTGACCAAGGCGTCCCAGCTTTGATTCCCGGCCGCTTAGACAACGTACATCATTATATTAACCTGGTTGATAGTTCTGTTTAGTTCAATGAAATCTGTGAAAGCCTCAGATGACAGTTTATCCTTGGGCTGACAAGATGCACTGTTTCGCTCAAGTGAGACAATATTTATTTAATGCTCATCGACTGTTTTTTCCTACCTCAAAAAAGGGGAATAACTCCAGTCTCATTAACGCTAGACATATGGTCATTGATTGTCACTTGTAACATTGTTAAACTTTCATGGGAATATAATGAATATTATTTTGGTTAAGACAAAATAAGTTTTTACACAACAACAAGGCCACCACTCCTGTTGACACCAAGGCTATCACAATACCTTTTTTTCCCTCAGAAAAACAACTCGGCTTAAAGTACACAAGCCAGAACTTTACCATCAGGTGGTAGACTGCCTGGCTGAGAGTCGCTGTCATCGCTTCCAACACTATCTTCTTCATCACTTGACTCTGTTTCCACGTTAACACCCCACATCCGATGTGTTATGTCCTCAACATCGCTATCCTCCCCATCATCTTTGTACACAAAACCATGACCTTGGCTGCCAAAAGCTGAGACAAGAAAAGGGAATCCAATACATGAAGTCAAACAGCTAGGCGGACACAATAATGTCCCACATCAAATCTTCCTGTATCATATACAGTAAGCCATTGCATTGACTGCTAAATGCTCTAAAACAATGCATTCTCCTATAATTAACCATATTGCTTCAACAGATTTTTTGTTTACATATGTAACAAATTCTCTAGGTGTTGACAAATATCATATACCCAAACATCTGCCATAAATTTTGAAAGAAAACAGTTTTTGTTTTCGCTTTTGTCATTCAATATGTTGGACAAATTTTGGATCTTGGAATGCACATTAGTGTTGGAATACATATTGTGTTATTATCATACCGATGTTTTTTATGGAAATATACTTTTAATCATTTCCAATTCAATGACTGATTAGTGTTGTCCATCTCAATTTAATTATGCAATTTGTCTATTTATCCAACACGCCAAAATGTTGGTTGTGCTTATTTGTGGGTTTGCGCTAATTTGCAAGCCTGTGCGTATTTCAACCAGTAGTCAGCCCTACCTGCGTCAGTGCCGGCATCAGGGGCGTCAGTTTCATCCCCAAAATCATCCTGCAGACTGGACACAGCTACGGTGCCCGACTGGAGCTCTACCTTGGGACCCACTGAGACCTGGAACATGTGGAAAACAGTTCTAACATTAAATGCCCAAATATAGGTTGCAAATAAAAAACATGTTTTAATGCATTAACTCATTTGACTTTTACGGTAAAAAATAGCACATGATTTGTGTACAGATAAAAAAAATAATAGTGATAATTTGGCGCTTTTTTAACTTTGGAATTGTGACCATGAACTTATTAATTAAAATAAAACAGTTATAAAGACTTTTTTTTATCTGTACACAAAAATTACAAACTCTCAATTGTTTCAATCAATAATGTCATACGAGTAAAACATGGTAATGCATTAAACATAAATTTATTTCATTGCATCAACCTATATTGTGCGCCTTTAAATTTGTTAAAATCCCTGAAATCATCTTGCAGGGTGGACACACATAGCTATGGTGCCCAAATGGAGCTTGACATTCGGACCCATTGATACCTTGAATAGATAAACTGTACTTTATGAGGCACACATGTTTTGAATTTAGTTCCTATTATTTTTCAAATTATGACTATAGTGTTTTTGAGACATACATGAAAACAACACATCCATATTATTTGACGGGCAAACTAAAACATTTGCTGCAGAGCCGATGCCAACGCTTATCAGTTTTTGTTCAGTCAAATAAGGGGAATAACTTTAAAATTATTAAAGCAAGAGTTGTGGTCCTTGCTACACATGTTATCATTGTCACTGGTAATATCTGTACCATGTTTCATGTATCTTGAACAATAATATAGTTCTTGCCAAGTTGAAATTTCTACCATATTAAACAAGAATGCATCTGTCAGTGCTTTGTACTACATAGTTGATCAACTTTTGACATAATCATATTACCCATACATTCCTTATTACAAAACCTATACTTGCATCTTTCGAGAGGACACATCCAGGACACAGTGTGACGCCCTTGTACAAAGTAACATTGTCACAGACCAGCGCAGTGTCCAGTACACAGTAGATTTAGTATAGACATAATCATACAACATAATGTACCCAATACTTACATCTTTTGAGAGGACACATCCAGGACACAGGGTGACGCCCTCGTACAAAGTAACATTGTCACAGACCAGGGCCGTGTTCAGAACACAGTTGTCTTCTACAGTGACATTATTCCAGAGGTATGATCCCTCGATTGTCACATTATTACCTGAAATAATTATATTGTAATGTTATAAAATATTATTTTTCAAATCAATTGTTGCTACCGTACACAGATTAATAAAAGCATTCATTGCCTAAGCAGGGGCCTTATTTAATAATAACCTTAGATTTAACTTAAAATTAAAAGTATAGGATCTGAGTGTTTTGACAAGTTTCTGAAGCCAACACATTAAAGCTGCACTGCACTCACACAGATTTACCGTAAATGACTGGGTATTAGACGCCCTTTATTCCCTCAGATTTCGATGCAAAAAAATGCCTGCGTATAATACCCAGTAACAATTTTTTTAACTTTTTTTCTGAGGTCGATTTCAAGCCGAGAGTTTGTTTAGATTTATGTAGAAAGGGATGTAACTCGCGTCATATTGATCGAGTATATAGGAGTTAAAACGGCAGTTGAAGATCGGGATACGGTATATCGTAAGACGTTTATAATTTAAACAAAAATATTTTTCGATTAAAGTTATTCAATATTATTTTGAATAATAAATTGAATTGAACAATATTTAAACTTGCATATAAAAAAGCAAAGTTGGGCACTGTCAAAATATTTTTTGTCAGTTGTACTCGAAGGTGTGAAAAACTCGACTGCCTTTATCCTGTTTAACATACCAATACTACATACTGTTGCGATAATGGTCTTGTTTTTTCGCACTTTGTCTCATTCTTTATTCTTTTCTGTAGGTGTTGACATTTTGAGAACAAACCCGTACAATATAAGGTTTTTGCATAACTTAACTTATCATTCTCGACAGTTTATCATCTTATGGTTTTAAAGATAACCATCGCCATTTTCACGAAAAAAATATTTTTTGTCACTGTCAACAAACATGGTGGCCAAAAATGCCAGATGATTTGACATCTTTTCTATGCGTCTTTTAACCAAAAACATCGATTAAAAGTTTTTTTCTTGGACTTTTCACAGATTTTTTTCCCTGCGTCTAATACCCCCTACCGTCTTATACCCAGTCATTTACGGTACCGTTTTTCCAACTTTTTTATTTTTTAGTCTTGGAATGAGCAAATTTTTGCTTTTATATCTGCAAACCAGTGATAAAAGACTGCTGACAAAAGATCAGATCGCAGATTTTCGTATTTCCATTCCAAAATTAATGTTTTATAGCTTAAACTGTTACTGGCGATTTAGGAAAAAAAGCATAAAACTTCAATTTTGGAATGGAACAATAACATTCAAATTTCAATAAGCGCAACATAATTGGAATACCTCAGATAGTACAAGTTCTGTACTAGAGATTAATCAAATGATGTATTAATGTGGTAAAATAATGCATTTTTCACATTAAAGTAAGATAAACTTGTCATAATGGCTTGATGTGTTGTTACTTTGTTTGATATTATACTAATTTTGAGGCATTGTGTCCCTATTTTCACAATTCAAAGGGCCCAGGCCCCATTCACAAAAAGTTAGAAAAAAACACTTACCTATGGTGCAGTTCTTGCCTATCACAGAATGGGAGATCACCGAGTTAGATCCTACAGTGGAACCACTCCCCAACATGACATTTTCAACAAGTCGATTATCCCTGAATAAAAGAAGATTCATTTTTAAAACGTCAAAGCGATCAATGCATTTATCAGTTGTAGCATGAATATGTATTGTTATCACTTCGCATCCTCAAATAGTAGAATATGAAGGTGAGGGTGGTAAAGGTGTCCACCTCTCAGCCAAATAGCATGATCACCACCAGATGTACATTCTCATGGCCTCTCAAAATGGACACCTCTACTAGTTTCTATCCAGGAAAAGGACTCAAGCGTGTTTTTATAACCTGTCAGCTATTGTCACCATCTAGCTTAAAGATTAGTATAAACTAATAGAATTTGTAAAATATACTATTAACTGAAACTAAAGATTT
This sequence comes from Mya arenaria, assembly GCF_026914265.1. Lineage (NCBI taxonomy): Eukaryota > Metazoa > Mollusca > Bivalvia > Myida > Myidae > Mya > Mya arenaria. The sequence continues at coordinate 25,667,554 of NC_069124.1, read as the reverse complement.
TACATCCATCGGCATGTCCATCTGCTTTTCTGAGACCACGGTACAAGGGATACCCAAATTCTAATAACAACCATATGTATAACATACAATTTGTTACCACATCCTTATAGCCTGACACTTTCAATAACTGGTCCTAAGGTTTCCATTTTCAATGCAAAAGTGTTGTTGATAGAAAAATTATACTGGGAAGTGTTTTAAAATATTCTGATACAACCAAAAAGATAGAGCTTATTTCTACAAGTAAATTGATATAAAAATCTCATTTTCCACCAAATTGCAGAAAGAACATGATATGAATGAGGCGACGGATTGTATGCAAGTTTGCTACACTACAGAATTTTATCAAGCAACAAAATGATAGTACCTTGCCAGTGTGACTTTTTTGCTGAGATAAATGTTGTGTCTGCTGTAGGATATACTGTCATTGTTATGACGGTAACAGCTGTCCGGCACAAAGGGAAACGTCCATCGGTTCAGGATATCTTGGCTGAAAAATCACATATTGGTATCAATCAGGGCTTCTGAGCTTCAATATTATGAATTGAACAATATGAAAAACTGACCACTTGCTGTTCTGGACTGATTTTGACCCTGTCAGATTAATTTCAGTATTAAACAGCAAATGGCTCAAAAATTGGTCAAATTATTTTTTATAATAACGGCCAAAAAAGGCTAAGACAGTAAAATATGTTGAAATTGTAACAGACAAACATTGTTTGTCATTCACACATCCCCAAATAGACAGGTGACATCCTTGAGGGAGATAACTTCGCTAAGCGTTAATTGGTTCAATGTTTTATTACATCAAAGATAAGGCAACTTCGCAGTCTTTCTCATGTAAACAATTGTCCCATAGGAAGAGCCATAATCATTACAGGATGTTATTAGAAATAATTAACCAAGTCATGCTGTAATTATAGGATATCAACAGCTACACACAGATTTAACTTATTTTGGCCAGAGATGAATAATCATGAAAAAGACCTGATCACATTGTTTTGTTTGTTTCTGCTGTTTGAATGAGAATGAGTGTGACCAAATTGTGAAATTTTCAACATGCACAGCATGAACACATATGCAGTCTTTGCCTTAACTGGGTTGCCCGAAGCCCGGGACAAGTGAATACTGTTTCGGGCAATTCAAAATTCCAAGGTGGTTGCCCGAACGGGCAAGTGCATTTTTCTGAAATTTAGATCCCTCTGTTTTCATAACTTCTTCATCAACAAGTCACAAATCCTGATTGATCGTTATTATTATATTGAAATATTGGCTTTCGTATATTTACGCATGAATTGGTTATTTCGGGCAAGTAAGATTGTGTTTGGGCAAGTGGTTTTCATTAATTGCTTGCCCGATTGGACAAGTGCTGAAAAAATTTACGGCACAGCATGAACACATGAAAAATGAGATTTATCCTGACTGCTTCAAAAGGAGTTACACTTCAATAAAATGCAAGCAATTTTTTTATTACCAAATTTTTAAAAGATGATTAATAGACTTGTACGAGGGTTGGCACTTACCTCACGGCATCGTACATCTGAAGACTAGACACTCTGGCGGCATAGGCATCCTTCACTACATGCATCTGTATTGTGTTACCCATAATCTGTAAGATACATGTCCACATAAAATATGACATATACATGTACATTAGAAACTCACTAAACCGGACAAGGTCCTGACTGGGCAAAATATCCGGTTTAGTGAGGATTCCGGTTTAGTGAGGATTTGATGTACGGAGTAAGTTTACTCAAAATATTAACTGAGTTAACCTTTAAAGGGAAGTTGAAAACTGGAATAAAATGAAAACACATAAAGATAACATTTATTATGTTTAGACAGAGGTTGAGACAATTAGATTAAAGCACATGCAAAAGTGATAAACATAATTAAACATTTTTTGCGTTTTTATAATCATCTTTTTTTCCAAGTCTTAAAATAAAAGAACTCGCAAAAATGATCACTTCATCACCAATCAGTTTAGTTCTTGATTTGAGTAACAAACAAACAAATTATCCAATTATCTGTGATTTAATGCATATTGAGTATGTTTGATAGTTTAATTAACGCACTGCTCTAATTTGATTCAATCATAGAAGTCTTTAGATAAAACAACCCTCCAAACTGATCACTTAATAACCGTTTCTACTTTTTCTGCAACAAACAAGTTTATGTTTCAGTCAATTTTCTTTTCACAAGTTTGATTATCGTGCGGCAGTCAATCCACATCGCAATCATCATTATCGATTATCGAGTTATAACAACATCACAGGTGCAATATTTAACGATGCACCAGCTGTCAAAACAAAGTGACACGTGATTCGCGAATTCCTAATACAACAAATCATTTTGACATGTTGGAACAAATATATGTCGGTTTTGTGAGGTAAAATTTCGTTGACAACTAACAAATTTTCTCGATTTTTGTCCAGTATCTGAAATTCCGGGGTTCCGGTTTTGTAGGGATTTTTTTACATTGAAAATAGAAGGGGAAAACCGGGACTCTGAAAAAAGTCCGGTATCCCGAGGATTCCGGTTTTGTGGAGTTCTGGTCTAGTGAGTTTCTACTGTACATCCAAAAAGATCAGTGAAATGACAGTTCTGCCCCAATGATTATAAGCTCTCTTCATCATAAATAAACATGACCTCCACGGCCAATGATTAAGGACAGTCTCAACTTAGAGTCAAGTTTCAGAAAAAGTCTTGTATTAAATTAAAAAGAATCATCTTTATTCCAATTGTTTTACAGAATAAATGTATATAATTGAACAATTTAGTAATTAAAATGAGCAAATTTCATCATCTGTAGAAAAAAAAAATTTCTTTGAGCATGAACTCAGACTTGAGCCTGTTCCTAGTCATGACTTCTGGTTTTAATCCAAGATTAAATGTTGAGGATTGTTTTGTCTTAAAAGAAGTCTTTCTGGAATTCAACAATAAAAACATGTATTAAGCAATTCTCTTAAAATTTGTATAAAATTTGAATCATTTTATACAAACAATACATCACATTATCCAATTTACATTCACTTGGAGAAGCAGAATAGGTGCAAAAACATATTTGTTTGCATTTCAGTGTTTTTTTTCTTGGCCCCATTCCCCTCCACCCCGCAAATAAATCCCAGTGAAAAACAATAATTTTGTTTTGACCTCTTAACATTAAACAAAATTAATGAAGCAATTAAGTGTAATTCATGAATATGTTAATAGGTTCAATAAAAGGTTTGACAACAAGTTGAACATTATATGGATCAGGTTAGTATTTTTCCCCTTTTTGCTAAAACTACCCTATGTTTAACCTATCAAAGGGCCAATCCACAATTCCCTTAAAAATGGAAAAAAACAACACTGCTTTAGTTTTTTTACTACCTCTTCATTAATCAGTATCCCTCGTACAAAGCTGTCGCGTGTCTCGTAATCGAAATTGTCTGTAAACAGCTGCGGCACTTGTGGTGAACAGATACTGATGTTTGAGTCTAGCAGGTCGTAACGAATCTGAACATCACGATGGTCTGTCATCACCTCCTAGAACAATAATTTTGATTGATTAAACGATATGGAAATATCATTTATATTGTTTTGTGTTCATTTTTCTCTGCATCCAGAATAATATACTGATTTTTCTGATTTTTCTGAAGACTCATCATATTTTTTATGTATAACTAGCGATATAAATTTTTAAGTTACATAATAAATTAATAGCATATATAAATGTGTTGGCTTTAAAGGAATGTTTTATCTATTTAGCATTCCTAATAAGCAATTAAAATAAAAACTAATTTCCAAAATTGATAAAAAAATCGCCTTAGCTGATTTTATAAATTTAAGGGAAACTTGTTTAATAAATTTTGTATTGAAAGACGCATCGATATTCACCACAGGAAACTCAAATCCCTTGCTTTTTGACTCTGCCAACCGCTGGTAGTGAATGACGTTGTGTGTCTGGTTGTCAACGGCAATTATGATGTCATCTTCGGGGCACCTGCTCGCGTGACCTGGGGGCACCTGTCGAAACACCATAGTCATGATGGCAGATTTGTCTTTTTCCTTACGCTGTCTGGAAATAGTATAAAATAGATTCATGCGAATGAGTACTAAGGTTTTAGCATATAACTGGTTATCTATAGTACAATCAGTTTTTGACAATATCTTATTGCAGTTTTAATCTTGTACAATAACTCAAACAATGCCTTTGCTATGTGTATGCTTGAAGTTAATAAGTGTTGTTGTTGCTTTCAGGCATATTGTTAACGATAACATCTGAACACTTCTGAATGTTAAAATGAATTCAAAGGAGAAAACTGCTGGAAATAAACCGAACGCATATAACAAGAGAAAGAAGCAGACAAACAACTAGCCGGTTGAATTTATGATCGATTATGACCAAATACAATCGATGGTCGCCTACATTTGTATTTCAAGCCCAACGAAATAGTGTAGAATAGACCAATATTTTCCCATGGAAAACAAAAAACAGAGATAAAGCCCCTACTTGTGTTCTTCCACGAGTGACTGCAGTTTGATGTTGGAAACCAAATCTCCATATATGAGGATGAAGTCACTCCGAATGAGATTCTTGGCGTCAATATCACGCAGGGCGTCACCCATGGATAGACATCCCTCCGACATGATCGGCACAACATTCACGGGTGAGGTTTTTTCATTCCAGCGTGAACATCTGCATTGTGGTATTTGAGCATGAATATAACTGTAACAGACTGCACAAATTGCTATGTGCACCTGTCGGGGTTCGAACCCACGACCTCTCACTCTGCAGGCGGACAATACCTCGTCGCTATAAAAGCTAGCTCCATAGTGAGACAGTATAAGTGCCGCTATATACACATCATATAACCAGTTACACATTCCCCCTCCATTTTGAAATTCGTCCTCGAATTTCGGAGACAAAGGTCAATTTGCAATGACTGCACAAATTGCTATGTGCACCTGTCGGGCTTCGAACCCACGACCTGTTGCTCTGCAGGTGGACACTCTACCACGTTGCTATAAAAGCTAGCTCTATAGCGAGACATTATAAGTGTCACTATATACACATGGTATACCCGGTTACATTACATTGAATAATTATCAAACAGAAAAGTCATATACAGAATAATTATTACCCAGAATAATTTCTATGAAATTGAATAGTCATGGCTTGGATAAAATTGAATACATTATAAAAACTAGAGCTAATCAATATATACATTCTGACTAAGTTTCATGGACATACAGTCATAAATGTGACCTCTAGAGTGCTAACAAGCTTTTCCTATGATTTGACCTAATGACCTAGATTTTGACCTTACATGACCCAGATTCGAACTTGATTTAGAGATTATTAATATAAACATTCTGACCAACTTTCATAAAGAAACATTTATAAATGTGACCTCTAGAGTGTTAACAAGCTTTTCCTTAAATTTGACCTGGTGACCTAGTTTTTGACCGCATATGATCCAGATTCGAATTTGGCCTAGAGCTAATCAATATAAACATTCTAAGTTTCATGAACATACAGTCATAAATGTCACCTCTAGAGTGCTAACAAGCTTTTCCTATGATTTGACCTAATGACCTAGTTTTTGACCACAATTGACCTAGATTTAAACTTGACTTAGAGATTACTAATATAAACACTCTGACCAACTGTCATTAAGATACAGTTATAAATGTGACCTCTAGAGTGTTAACAAGCTTTTTCTTAAATTTGACCTGGTGACCTAGTTTTTGACTGCACATGACCCAGATTCGAACTTGGCCTAGAGGTAATCAATATAAACATTCTGACCAAGATTCCCGATGATACAGTCATAAATGTGACCTCTAGAGTGCTAACAAGCTTTTCCTATGATTTGACCTTGTGACCTAGTTTTTGACCACACATGACCCAGTTTTAAACTTGACCTAGAGATAATTTATGTAAACATTCTGACCAACTTTCATGAAGAAACCTTTATAAATGTGACCTCTAGAGTGTTAACAAGCTTTTCCTATGATTTGACCTGGTGACCTAGTTTTTGACCACACATGACCCAGATTTAAAGTTGACTTAGAGATTACTAATATAAACATTCTGACCTACTTTCATGAAGATACAGTCATAAATGAGACCTCTAGAGTGTTAACAAGATTTTCCTTCAATTTGACCTGGTGACCTAGTTTTTGACCGCACATGACCCAGAATCAAACTTGACCTAGAGAGTATTAATATTAACATTCTGACCAAGTTTCCTGAAGATACAGTCATAAATGTGACCTCTATAGTGTTAACAAGCTTTTCCTTTAATTTGACTTGGTGACCTAGTTTTTAACCCCAGATGACCCAATATCGAACTCATCCAAGATTTTATTGAGGGTAACATTCTGACCAAGTTTCATTAAGATAGTGCCCAAATTGTGACCTCTAGAGTGTTAACAGTCAAATTGTTGACGACGGACGACGGACACAGGGCGATCACAATAGCTCACCTTGAGCGCTTCGTGCTCAGGTGAGCTAAAAGGTAAACAAGGTGAGATAATTTCACAACAAAGCACCCCAAAGATATTATTCTTACAAGGTTCACAACTTAACATTACTGTAGATTATGGTTCAAGTTACATTAAATTGGCTCCTTCTGTATCTATTTATGTATCCATATGTTTTAGTTCACCTAAACTTAACATTTATTGGTAAACATTATAATGGAGATATTGTGATTTTTAATGATATTATACATACTTTGTATCAAACTTAACAGCATATTTTAGCACAATGATCATGTGCTTTGCAGCCCTTTAAGTGTTGTCCATTTATCCTGTCATATTTCTTTATTTAATAATACAATTAGTGAATTTACCTGAGGTGTTCTTTAACCTGCTGTGCCTGGTGACAACAGAGAACAAACACTTCCTGTACACCCCCGGAACATAGAAACTCCAATGTGTAGTCCAACAGGGCTACATTTACCAGTGGAAACAAGGCCTGCAATGAAAAACAGGGAACTGTTGGTAATTTTAGTGTCAACTGTTGGGATATTCCAGAACCATGAAGAAACCAAAATTTCCACCTTTGATGTAAGCTGAGTTCATGAAGCAGAGTGAGATGCAGGAAATTGTAGGTCCAAGAGCTCTTTATGAACAGATCTCTTGGCTCTTTATGGTGCATAGTTGATAAACTTGAGACAATTTTGCTGGTTTTCAACCAGTACTCATAATCACCTGGTACAACTCTAATGCCGAGTGCATGGAAAGGGAGCTACTAGTGACATTTAATGTCCTTCAGTACTGTAATACTGTATGATGAGGTCAGGTATTGAACTCAGGTTCTCCCACCATTATACCAAATCACAAATTGAGAAATCTCCTTTTTATTAAGGAAGGATAGTCACAGCTATACTAAATAAGTTATAAACTCAGTG